>NC_060183.1:82236719-82258055 GCF_021184085.1 Oncorhynchus gorbuscha | reverse complement strand
AACTGTCTGTTAGATGGTAGTACCTGTCTGCTAGGTGGTAGTAACTGTCTGTTAGGTGGTAGTAACTGTCTGCTAGGTGGTAGTAACTGTCTGTTAGATGGTAGTACCTGTCTGCTAGGTGGTAGTAACTATCTGTTAGATGGTAGTAACTGTCTGTTAGATGGTAGTAACTGTCTGTTAGGTGGTAGTACCTGTCTGTTAGATGGTAGTAACTGTCTGTTAGGTGGTAGTACCTGTCTGTTAGATGGTAGTAACTGTCTGTTAGGTGGTAGTAACTGTCTGTTAGGTGGTAGTAACTGTCTGTTAGGTGGTAGTAACTGTCTGTTAGGTGGTAGTAACTGTCTGTTAGGTGGTAGTAACTGTCTGTTAGGTGGTAGTAACTGTCTGTTAGGTGGTAGTAACTGTCTGTTAGGTGGTAGTAACTGTCTGTTAGGTGGTAGTAACTGTCTAACTGTCTGTTAGGTGGTAGTACCTGTCTAACTGTCTGTTAGGTGGTAGTACCTGTCTAACTGTCTGTTAGGTGGTAGTAACTGTCTGTTAGGTGGTAGTACCTGTCTAACTGTCTGTTAGGTGGTAGTAACTGTCTGTTAGGTGGTAGTAACTGTCTGTTAGGTGGTAGTAACTGTCTGTTAGGTGGTAGTAACTGTCTGTTAGATGGTAGTAACTGTCTGTTAGGTGGTAGTAACTGTCTGCTAGGTGGTAGTAACTGTCTGTTAGGTGGTAGTAACTGTCTGTTAGGTGGTAGTAACTGTCTGTTAGGTGGTAGTAACTGTCTGTTAGGTGGTAGTAACTGTCTGTTAGATGGTAGTAACTGTCTGTTAGATGGTAGTAACTGTCTGTTAGGTGGTAGTAACTGTCTGCTAGGTGGTAGTAACCGTCTGTTAGGTGGTAGTAACTGTCTGTTAGGTGGTAGTAACTGTATGTTAGGTGGTAGTACCTGTCTAACTGTCTGTTAGGTGGTAGTAACTGTCTGTTAGGTGGTAGTAACTGTCTGTTAGGTGGTAGTAACTGTCTGTTAGATGGTAGTAACTGTCTGTTAGGTGGTAGTAACTGTCTGCTAGGTGGTAGTAACTGTCTGTTAGGTGGTAGTAACTGTCTGTTAGGTGGTAGTAACTGTCTGTTAGATGGTAGTAACTGTCTGTTAGATGGTAGTAACTGTCTGTTAGGTGGTAGTAACTGTCTGCTAGGTGGTAGTAACCGTCTGTTAGGTGGTAGTAACTGTCTGTTAGGTGGTAGTAACTGTCTGTTAGGTGGTAGTAACTGTCTAACTGTCTGTTAGGTGGTAGTAACTGTCTGTTAGGTGGTAGTAACTGTCTGTTAGGTGGTAGTAACTGTCTGTTAGGTGGTAGTAACTGTCTGTTAGGTGGTAGTAACTGTCTGTTAGGTGGTAGTAACTGTCTAACTGTCTGTTAGGTGGTAGTAACTGTCTGTTAGGTGGTAGTACCTGTCTGTTAGGTGGTAGTAACTGTCTGTTAGGTGGTAGTACCTGTCTGTTAGGTGGTAGTACCTGTCTGTTAGGTGGTAGTACCTGTCTAACTGTCTGTTAGGTGGTAGTAACTATCTGTTAGATGGTAGTAACTGTCTGTTAGATGGTAGTAACTGTCTGTTAGGTGGTAGTACCTGTCTGTTAGGTGGTAGTAACTGTCTGTTAGGTGGTAGTACCTGTCTGTTAGATGGTAGTAACTGTCTGTTAGGTGGTAGTAACTGTCTGTTAGGTGGTAGTAACTGTCTGTTAGGTGGTAGTAACTGTCTGTTAGGTGGTAGTAACTGTCTGTTAGGTGGTAGTAACTGTCTGTTAGGTGGTAGTAACTGTCTGTTAGGTGGTAGTAACTGTCTGTTAGGTGGTAGTACCTGTCTGTTAGGTGGTAGTAACTGTCTGTTAGGTGGTAGTAACTGTCTGTTAGATGGTAGTAACTGTCTGTTAGATGGTAGTAACTGTCTGTTAGGTGGTAGTACCTGTCTGTTAGGTGGTAGTAACTGTCTGTTAGGTGGTAGTAACTGTCTGTTAGATGGTAGTAACTGTCTGTTAGGTGGTAGTAACTGTCTGTTAGGTGGTAGTAACTGTCTGTTAGGTGGTAGTAACTGTCTGTTAGGTGGTAGTAACTGTCTGTTAGAGGTGGTAGTAACTGTCTGTTAGGTGGTAGTAACTGTCTGCTAGGTGGTAGTAACCGTCTGTTAGGTGGTAGTAACTGTCTGTTAGGTGGTAGTAACTGTCTGTTAGGTGGTAGTAAGTAACTGTCTGTTAGGTGGTAGTAACTGTCTGTTAGGTGGTAGTAACTGTCTGTTAGGTGGTAGTAACTGTCTGTTAGGTGGTAGTAACTGTCTGTTAGGTGGTAGTAACTGTCTAACTGTCTGTTAGGTGGTAGTAACTGTCTGTTAGGTGGTAGTACCTGTCTAACTGTCTGTTAGGTGGTAGTACCTGTCTAACTGTCTGTTAGGTGGTAGTAACTGTCTGTTAGGTGGTAGTACCTGTCTAACTGTCTGTTAGGTGGTAGTAACTGTCTGTTAGGTGGTAGTAACTGTCTGTTAGGTGGTAGTAACTGTCTGTTAGGTGGTAGTAACTGTCTGTTAGATGGTAGTAACTGTCTGTTAGGTGGTAGTAACTGTCTGCTAGGTGGTAGTAACTGTCTGTTAGGTGGTAGTAACTGTCTGTTAGGTGGTAGTAACTGTCTGTTAGGTGGTAGTAACTGTCTGTTAGATGGTAGTAACTGTCTGTTAGATGGTAGTAACTGTCTGTTAGGTGGTAGTAACTGTCTGCTAGGTGGTAGTAACCGTCTGTTAGGTGGTAGTAACTGTCTGTTAGGTGGTAGTAACTGTATGTTAGGTGGTAGTAACCTGTCTAACTGTCTGTTAGGTGGTAGTAACTGTCTGTTAGGTGGTAGTAACTGTCTGTTAGGTGGTAGTAACTGTCTGTTAGATGGTAGTAACTGTCTGTTAGGTGGTAGTAACTGTCTGCTAGGTGGTAGTAACTGTCTGTTAGGTGGTAGTAACTGTCTGTTAGGTGGTAGTAACTGTCTGTTAGATGGTAGTAACTGTCTGTTAGATGGTAGTAACTGTCTGTTAGGTGGTAGTAACTGTCTGTTAGGTGGTAGTAACTGTCTGTTAGGTGGTAGTAACTGTCTGTTAGGTGGTAGTAACTGTCTGTTAGGTGGTAGTACTGTCTAACTGTCTGTTAGGTGGTAGTAACTGTCTGTTAGGTGGTAGTAACTGTCTGTTAGGTGGTAGTAACTGTCTGTTAGGTGGTAGTAACTGTCTGTTAGGTGGTAGTAACTGTCTGTTAGGTGGTAGTAACTGTCTGTTAGATGGTAGTAACTGTCTGTTAGATGGTAGTAACTGTCTGTTAGATGGTAGTAACTGTCTGTTAGGTGGTAGTACCTGTCTAACTGTCTGTTAGGTGGTAGTAACTGTCTGTTAGGTGGTAGTAACTGTCTGTTAGGTGGTAGTAACTGTCTGTTAGGTGGTAGTACCTGTCTGTTAGGTGGTAGTACCTGTCTGTTAGGTGGTAGTACCTGTCTAACTGTCTGTTAGGTGGTAGTAACTGTCTGTTAGATGGTAGTAACTGTCTGTTAGATGGTAGTAACTGTCTGTTAGGTGGTAGTACTGTCTGTTAGATGGTAGTAACTGTCTGTTAGGTGGTAGTACCTGTCTGTTAGATGGTAGTAACTGTCTGTTAGGTGGTAGTAACTGTCTGTTAGGTGGTAGTAACTGTCTGTTAGGTGGTAGTAACTGTCTGTTAGTAACTGTCTGTTAGGTGGTAGTAACTGTCTGTTAGGTGGTAGTAACTGTCTGTTAGGTGGTAGTAACTGTCTGTTAGGTGGTAGTAACTGTCTGTTAGGTGGTAGTAACTGTCTGTTAGGTGGTAGTAACTGTCTGTTAGGTGGTAGTAACTGTCTGTTAGGTGGTAGTAACTGTCTGTTAGGTGGTAGTACCCTGTCTAACTGTCTGTTAGGTGGTAGTAACTGTCTGTTGTGGTAGTAACTGTCTGTTAGGTGGTAGTAACTGTCTGGTAGTACTGTCTGTTAGATGGTAGTAACTGTCTGTTAGGTGGTAGTAACTGTCTGTTAGGTGGTAGTAACTGTCTGTTAGGTGGTAGTAACTGTCTGTCTGTTAGGTGGTAGTAACTGTCTGTTAGGTGGTAGTAACTGTCTGTTAGGTGGTAGTAACTGTCTGTTAGGTGGTAGTAACTGTCTGCTAGGTGGTAGTAACTGTCTGTTAGGTGGTAGTAACTGTCTGTTAGGTGGTAGTAACTGTATGTTAGGTGGTAGTACCTGTCTAACTGTCTGTTAGGTGGTAGTAACTGTCTGTTAGGTGGTAGTAACTGTCTGTTAGGTGGTAGTAACTGTCTGTTAGATGGTAGTAACTGTCTGTTAGGTGGTAGTAACTGTCTGTTAGGTGGTAGTAACTGTCTGTTAGGTGGTAGTAACTGTCTGTTAGGTGGTAGTAACTGTCTGTTAGATGGTAGTAACTGTCTGTTAGATGGTAGTAACTGTCTGTTAGGTGGTAGTAACTGTCTGTTAGGTGGTAGTAACCGTCTGTTAGGTGGTAGTAACTGTCTGTTAGGTGGTAGTAACTGTCTGTTAGGTGGTAGTCTAACTGTCTGTTAGGTGGTAGTAACTGTCTGTTAGGTGGTAGTAACTGTCTGTTAGGTGGTAGTAACTGTCTGTTAGGTGGTAGTAACTGTCTGTTAGGTGGTAGTAACTGTCTGTTAGGTGGTAGTAACTGTCTAACTGTCTGTTAGGTGGTAGTAACTGTCTGTTAGGTGGTAGTAACTGTCTGTTAGGTGGTAGTAACTGTCTGTTAGGTGGTAGTACCTGTCTGTTAGGTGGTAGTAACTGTCTGTTAGGTGGTAGTACCTGTCTAACTGTCTGTTAGGTGGTAGTAACTGTCTGTTAGGTGGTAGTAACTGTCTGTTAGATGGTAGTAACTGTCTGTACCTGTCTGTTAGGTGGTAGTAACTGTCTGTTAGGTGGTAGTACCTGTCTGTTAGATGGTAGTAACTATCTGTTAGGTGGTAGTAACTGTCTGTTAGGTGGTAGTAACTGTCTGTTAGGTGGTAGTAACTGTCTGTTAGGTGGTAGTAACTGTCTGTTAGGTGGTAGTAGTAACTGTCTGTTAGGTGGTAGTAACTGTCTGTTAGGTGGTAGTAACTGTCTGTTAGGTGGTAGTAACTGTCTGTTAGGTGGTAGTAACTGTCTGTTAGGTGGTAGTAACTGTCTAACTGTCTGTTAGGTGGTAGTACCTGTCTAACTGTCTGTTAGGTGGTAGTACCTGTCTAACTGTCTGTTAGGTGGTAGTACCTGTCTAACTGTCTGTTAGGTGGTAGTAACTGTCTGTTAGGTGGTAGTACCTGTCTAACTGTCTGTTAGGTGGTAGTAACTGTCTGTTAGGTGGTAGTAACTGTCTGTTAGGTGGTAGTAACTGTCTGTTAGGTGGTAGTAACTGTCTGTTAGATGGTAGTAACTGTCTGTTAGGTGGTAGTAACTGTCTGCTAGGTGGTAGTAACTGTCTGTTAGGTGGTAGTAACTGTCTGTTAGGTGGTAGTAACTGTCTGTTAGGTGGTAGTAACTGTCTGTTAGATGGTAGTAACTGTCTGTTAGATGGTAGTAACTGTCTGTTAGGTGGTAGTAACTGTCTGCTAGGTGGTAGTAACCGTCTGTTAGGTGGTAGTAACTGTCTGTTAGGTGGTAGTAACTGTATGTTAGGTGGTAGTACCTGTCTAACTGTCTGTTAGGTGGTAGTAACTGTCTGTTAGGTGGTAGTAACTGTCTGTTAGGTGGTAGTAACTGTCTGTTAGATGGTAGTAACTGTCTGTTAGGTGGTAGTAACTGTCTGCTAGGTGGTAGTAACTGTCTGTTAGGTGGTAGTAACTGTCTGTTAGGTGGTAGTAACTGTCTGTTAGATGGTAGTAACTGTCTGTTAGATGGTAGTAACTGTCTGTTAGGTGGTAGTAACTGTCTGCTAGGTGGTAGTAACCGTCTGTTAGGTGGTAGTAACTGTCTGTTAGGTGGTAGTAACTGTCTGTTAGGTGGTAGTAACTGTCTAACTGTCTGTTAGGTGGTAGTAACTGTCTGTTAGGTGGTAGTAACTGTCTGTTAGGTGGTAGTAACTGTCTGTTAGGTGGTAGTAACTGTCTGTTAGGTGGTAGTAACTGTCTGTTAGGTGGTAGTAACTGTCTGTTAGATGGTAGTAACTGTCTGTTAGATGGTAGTAACTGTCTGTTAGATGGTAGTAACTGTCTGTTAGGTGGTAGTACCTGTCTAACTGTCTGTTAGGTGGTAGTAACTGTCTGTTAGGTGGTAGTACCTGTCTGTTAGGTGGTAGTAACTGTCTGTTAGGTGGTAGTACCTGTCTGTTAGGTGGTAGTACCTGTCTGTTAGGTGGTAGTACCTGTCTAACTGTCTGTTAGGTGGTAGTAACTATCTGTTAGATGGTAGTAACTGTCTGTTAGATGGTAGTAACTGTCTGTTAGGTGGTAGTACCTGTCTGTTAGATGGTAGTAACTGTCTGTTAGGTGGTAGTACCTGTCTGTTAGATGGTAGTAACTGTCTGTTAGGTGGTAGTAACTGTCTGTTAGGTGGTAGTAACTGTCTGTTAGGTGGTAGTAACTGTCTGTTAGGTGGTAGTAACTGTCTGTTAGGTGGTAGTAACTGTCTGTTAGGTGGTAGTAACTGTCTGTTAGGTGGTAGTAACTGTCTGTTAGGTGGTAGTAACTGTCTGTTAGGTGGTAGTAACTGTCTAACTGTCTGTTAGGTGGTAGTCTAACTGTCTGTTAGGTGGTAGTACCTGTCTAACTGTCTGTTAGGTGGTAGTAACTGTCTGTTAGGTGGTAGTACCTGTCTAACTGTCTGTTAGGTGGTAGTAACTGTCTGTTAGGTGGTAGTAACTGTCTGTTAGGTGGTAGTAACTGTCTGTTAGGTGGTAGTAACTGTCTGTTAGATGGTAGTAACTGTCTGTTAGGTGGTAGTAACTGTCTGCTAGGTGGTAGTAACTGTCTGTTAGGTGGTAGTAACTGTCTGTTAGGTGGTAGTAACTGTCTGTTAGGTGGTAGTAACTGTCTGTTAGATGGTAGTAACTGTCTGTTAGATGGTAGTAACTGTCTGTTAGGTGGTAGTAACTGTCTGCTAGGTGGTAGTAACCGTCTGTTAGGTGGTAGTAACTGTCTGTTAGGTGGTAGTAACTGTATGTTAGGTGGTAGTACCTGTCTAACTGTCTGTTAGGTGGTAGTAACTGTCTGTTAGGTGGTAGTACCTGTCTAACTGTCTGTTAGGTGGTAGTAACTGTCTGTTAGGTGGTAGTAACTGTCTGTTAGGTGGTAGTAACTGTCTGTTAGGTGGTAGTAACTGTCTGTTAGATGGTAGTAACTGTCTGTTAGGTGGTAGTAACTGTCTGCTAGGTGGTAGTAACTGTCTGTTAGGTGGTAGTAACTGTCTGTTAGGTGGTAGTAACTGTCTGTTAGGTGGTAGTAACTGTCTGTTAGATGGTAGTAACTGTCTGTTAGATGGTAGTAACTGTCTGTTAGGTGGTAGTAACTGTCTGCTAGGTGGTAGTAACCGTCTGTTAGGTGGTAGTAACTGTCTGTTAGGTGGTAGTAACTGTATGTTAGGTGGTAGTACCTGTCTAACTGTCTGTTAGGTGGTAGTAACTGTCTGTTAGGTGGTAGTAACTGTCTGTTAGGTGGTAGTAACTGTCTGTTAGATGGTAGTAACTGTCTGTTAGGTGGTAGTAACTGTCTGCTAGGTGGTAGTAACTGTCTGTTAGGTGGTAGTAACTGTCTGTTAGGTGGTAGTAACTGTCTGTTAGATGGTAGTAACTGTCTGTTAGATGGTAGTAACTGTCTGTTAGGTGGTAGTAACTGTCTGCTAGGTGGTAGTAACCGTCTGTTAGGTGGTAGTAACTGTCTGTTAGGTGGTAGTAACTGTCTGTTAGGTGGTAGTAACTGTCTAACTGTCTGTTAGGTGGTAGTAACTGTCTGTTAGGTGGTAGTAACTGTCTGTTAGGTGGTAGTAACTGTCTGTTAGGTGGTAGTAACTGTCTGTTAGGTGGTAGTAACTGTCTGTTAGGTGGTAGTAACTGTCTAACTGTCTGTTAGGTGGTAGTAACTGTCTGTTAGGTGGTAGTACCTGTCTGTTAGGTGGTAGTAACTGTCTGTTAGGTGGTAGTACCTGTCTGTTAGGTGGTAGTACCTGTCTGTTAGGTGGTAGTACCTGTCTAACTGTCTGTTAGGTGGTAGTAACTATCTGTTAGATGGTAGTAACTGTCTGTTAGATGGTAGTAACTGTCTGTTAGGTGGTAGTACCTGTCTGTTAGGTGGTAGTAACTGTCTGTTAGGTGGTAGTACCTGTCTGTTAGATGGTAGTAACTGTCTGTTAGGTGGTAGTAACTGTCTGTTAGGTGGTAGTAACTGTCTGTTAGGTGGTAGTAACTGTCTGTTAGGTGGTAGTAACTGTCTGTTAGGTGGTAGTAACTGTCTGTTAGGTGGTAGTAACTGTCTGTTAGGTGGTAGTAACTGTCTGTTAGGTGGTAGTAACTGTCTGTTAGGTGGTAGTACCTGTCTGTTAGGTGGTAGTAACTGTCTGTTAGGTGGTAGTAACTGTCTGTTAGATGGTAGTAACTGTCTGTTAGATGGTAGTAACTGTCTGTTAGGTGGTAGTACCTGTCTGCTAGGTGGTAGTACCTGTCTGTTAGATTGTAGTAACTGTCTGTTAGGTGGTAGTACCTGTCTGTTAGGTGGTAGTACCTGTCTGCTAGGTGGTAGTAACTGTCTGTTAGATGGTAGTAACTGTCTGTTAGGTGGTAGTAACTGTCTGTTAGGTGGTAGTAACTGTCTGTTAGATGGTAGTAACTGTCTGTTAGGTGGTAGTAACTCTCTGTTAGGTGGTAGTACCTGTCTGTTAGATTGTAGTAACTGTCTGTTAGGTGGTAGTACCTGTCTGTTAGGTGGTAGTAACTGTCTGTTAGGTGGTAGTAACTGTCTGTTAGGTGGTAGTAACTGTCTGTTAGGTGGTAGTAACTGTCTGTTAGGTGGTAGTAACTGTCTGTTAGGTGGTAGTAACTGTCTGTTAGGTGGTAGTAACTGTCTGTTAGGTGGTAGTAACTGTCTAACTGTCTGTTAGGTGGTAGTACCTGTCTAACTGTCTGTTAGGTGGTAGTACCTGTCTAACTGTCTGTTAGGTGGTAGTAACTGTCTGTTAGGTGGTAGTACCTGTCTAACTGTCTGTTAGGTGGTAGTAACTGTCTGTTAGGTGGTAGTAACTGTCTGTTAGGTGGTAGTAACTGTCTGTTAGGTGGTAGTAACTGTCTGTTAGATGGTAGTAACTGTCTGTTAGGTGGTAGTAACTGTCTGCTAGGTGGTAGTAACTGTCTGTTAGGTGGTAGTAACTGTCTGTTAGGTG
This sequence comes from Oncorhynchus gorbuscha, assembly GCF_021184085.1. NCBI lineage: Eukaryota > Metazoa > Chordata > Actinopteri > Salmoniformes > Salmonidae > Oncorhynchus > Oncorhynchus gorbuscha. The sequence continues at coordinate 82,248,663 of NC_060183.1, read as the reverse complement.
GTAGTAACTGTCTGTTAGGTGGTAGTAACTGTCTGTTAGATGGTAGTAACTGTCTGTTAGATGGTAGTAACTGTCTGTTAGGTGGTAGTAACTGTCTGCTAGGTGGTAGTAACCGTCTGTTAGGTGGTAGTAACTGTCTGTTAGGTGGTAGTAACTGTATGTTAGGTGGTAGTACCTGTCTAACTGTCTGTTAGGTGGTAGTAACTGTCTGTTAGGTGGTAGTAACTGTCTGTTAGGTGGTAGTAACTGTCTGTTAGATGGTAGTAACTGTCTGTTAGGTGGTAGTAACTGTCTGCTAGGTGGTAGTAACTGTCTGTTAGGTGGTAGTAACTGTCTGTTAGGTGGTAGTAACTGTCTGTTAGATGGTAGTAACTGTCTGTTAGATGGTAGTAACTGTCTGTTAGGTGGTAGTAACTGTCTGCTAGGTGGTAGTAACCGTCTGTTAGGTGGTAGTAACTGTCTGTTAGGTGGTAGTAACTGTCTGTTAGGTGGTAGTAACTGTCTAACTGTCTGTTAGGTGGTAGTAACTGTCTGTTAGGTGGTAGTAACTGTCTGTTAGATGGTAGTAACTGTCTGTTAGATGGTAGTAACTGTCTGTTAGATGGTAGTAACTGTCTGTTAGGTGGTAGTACCTGTCTAACTGTCTGTTAGGTGGTAGTAACTGTCTGTTAGGTGGTAGTACCTGTCTGTTAGGTGGTAGTAACTGTCTGTTAGGTGGTAGTACCTGTCTGTTAGGTGGTAGTACCTGTCTGTTAGGTGGTAGTACCTGTCTAACTGTCTGTTAGGTGGTAGTAACTATCTGTTAGATGGTAGTAACTGTCTGTTAGATGGTAGTAACTGTCTGTTAGGTGGTAGTACCTGTCTGTTAGGTGGTAGTAACTGTCTGTTAGGTGGTAGTACCTGTCTGTTAGATGGTAGTAACTGTCTGTTAGGTGGTAGTAACTGTCTGTTAGGTGGTAGTAACTGTCTGTTAGGTGGTAGTAACTGTCTGTTAGGTGGTAGTAACTGTCTGTTAGGTGGTAGTAACTGTCTGTTAGGTGGTAGTAACTGTCTGTTAGGTGGTAGTAACTGTCTGTTAGGTGGTAGTAACTGTCTGTTAGGTGGTAGTACCTGTCTGTTAGGTGGTAGTAACTGTCTGTTAGGTGGTAGTAACTGTCTGTTAGATGGTAGTAACTGTCTGTTAGATGGTAGTAACTGTCTGTTAGGTGGTAGTACCTGTCTGCTAGGTGGTAGTACCTGTCTGTTAGATTGTAGTAACTGTCTGTTAGGTGGTAGTACCTGTCTGTTAGGTGGTAGTACCTGTCTGCTAGGTGGTAGTAACTGTCTGTTAGATGGTAGTAACTGTCTGTTAGGTGGTAGTAACTGTCTGTTAGATGGTAGTAACTGTCTGTTAGGTGGTAGTAACTCTCTGTTAGGTGGTAGTACCTGTCTGTTAGATTGTAGTAACTGTCTGTTAGGTGGTAGTACCTGTCTGTTAGGTGGTAGTACCTGTCTGCTAGGTGGTAGTAACTGTCTGTTAGATGGTAGTACCTGTCTGTTAGATTGTAGTAACTGTCTGTTAGGTGGTAGTACCTGTCTGTTAGGTGGTAGTACCTGTCTGCTAGGTGGTAGTAACTGTCTGTTAGATGGTAGTAACTGTCTGTTAGGTGGTAGTACCTGTCTGTTAGGTGGTAGTAACTGTCTGTTAGGTGGTAGTAACTGTCTGTTAGGTGGTAGTAACTGTCTGTTAGATGGTAGTAACTGTCTGTTAGGTGGTAGTACCTGTCTAACCATCTGTTAGATGGTAGTAACTGTCTGCTAGGTGGTAGTAACTGTCTGTTAGGTGGTAGTAACTGTCTGTTAGATGGTAGTAATTGTCTGTTGGATGGTAGTAACTGTCTGTTAGGTGGTAGTAACTGTCTGTTAGGTGGTAGTACCTGTCTGTTAGGTGGTAGTACCTGTCTGTTAGGTGGTAGTAACTGTCTAACTGTCTGTCAGGTGGTAGTAACTGTCTGCTAGGTGGTAGTAACTGTCTGTTAGATGGTAGTAACTGTCTGTTAGGTGGTAGTAACTGTCTGCTAGGTGGTAGTAACCGTCTGTTAGGTGGTAGTAACTGTCTGTTAGGTGGTAGTAACTGTCTGTTAGGTGGTAGTAACTGTCTAACTGTCTGTTAGGTGGTAGTAACTGTCTGTTAGGTGGTAGTAACTGTCTGTTAGGTGGTAGTAACTGTCTGTTAGGTGGTAGTAACTGTCTGTTAGGTGGTAGTAACTGTCTGTTAGGTGGTAGTAACTGTCTGTTAGATGGTAGTAACTGTCTGTTAGGTGGTAGTAACTGTCTGCTAGGTGGTAGTAACTGTCTGTTAGGTGGTAGTAGCTGTCTGCTAGGTGGTAGTAACTGTCTGACTGTCTGTTAGGTGGTAGTAACTGTCTGCTAGGTGGTAGTAACTGTCTGTTAGGTGGTAGTACCTGTCTAACTGTCTGTGAGAGAGAGAGGTAGAGTCCAGAGAGAGGTAGAGTCTAGAGAGAGGTAGAGTCCAGAGAGAGGTAGAGTCCAGAGAGAGGTAGAGTCCAGAGAGAGAGGTAGAGTCCAGAGAGAGGTAGAGTCCAGAGAGAGGTAGAGTCCAGAGAGAGGGGTAGAGTCCAGAGAGAGGTAGAGTCTAGAGAGAGGTAGAGTCCAGAGAGAGAGGTAGAGTCCAGAGAGAGGTAGAGTCTAGAGAGAAGTAGAGTCTAGAGAGAGAGGTAGAGTCTAGAGAGAGGTAGAGTCTAGAGAGAGAGGTAGAGTCTAGAGAGAGGTAGAGTCTAGAGAGAGAGGTAGTCTAGAGAGAGGTAGAGTCCAGAGAGGGAGGTAGAGTCTAGAGAGAGGTAGAGTCTAGAGAGAGGTAGAGTCCAGAGAGGGAGGTAGAGTCCAGAGAGAGATATAGTCCAGAGAGAGAGGTAGAGCAGAGAGAGCGGTCGAGTCTAGAGAGAGATAGAGTCTAGAGAGAGGTAGAGTCTAACCCTCCAGCACTCTAACCCTCAAGCCCTCCAGCACTCTAACCCTCCAGCAATCCAACCCTCAAGCCCTCCAGCACTCTAACCCTCCAGCCCTCTAACCCTCCAGCCCTCCAGCACTCTGACCCTCCAGCACTCTAACCCTCAGCAATCTAACCCTCCAGCACTCTAACCCTCCAGCACCTTAACCCTCCCCCTCCAGCAGTCTAACCCTCCAGCCCTCCAGCACTCTAACCCTCCAGCCCTCCAGCACTCTAACCCTCCAGCCCTTCAGCACTCTAACCCTCCAACCCTCCAGCACTCTAACCCTCCAGCACTCTAACCCTCCAGCCCTCCAACCCTCCTCCTCTGTCACCCATTCCACAGCCCACTCTGCCACCCATTCTACAGCCCACTCTGTCACCCATTCCACAGCCCACTCTGTCACCCATTCCACAGCCCACTCTGCCACCCATTCCACAGCCCACTCTGCCACCCATTCCACAGCCCACTCTGCCACCCATTCCACAGCCCACTCTGCCACCCATTCCACAGCCCACTCTGCCACCCATTCCACAGCCCACTCTGCCACCCATTCCACAGCCCACTCTGCCACCCATTCCACAGCCCACTCTGTCACCCATTCCACAGCCCACTCTGCCACCCATTCTACAGCCCACTCTGCCACCCATTCCACAGCCCACTCTGCCAACCCTGGCAGATGGGATGGCGACTAGCCCCCAGCCCCTAGCCCCTAGCCCCTACCCCCAGACCTTAGCCCCCAGTCCCTAGCCCCCTGCCTCCAGCCCCTAGCCCCCAGTCCCCAGTGCTAGCCCCCAGGCCCTAGCCCCCAGCCCCTAGCCCCTAGCCCCAGCTCCCAGCCCCTAGCTCCCCAGCCCCTAGCTCCCAGCCCCCAGCCCCTAGCCCCCAGCCCTCCAGCACTCTAACCCTCCAGCCCTCCAGCACTCTAACCCTCCAGCACTCTAACAGCTGTTAGACTCCAGCTCCAGCCCTCCAGCACTCTAACCCTCCAGCCCTCCAGCACTCTAACCATCCAGCACGCTAACCGTCCAGCCCTCTAGCACTATAACCCTCGAGCACTCTAACCCTCCAGCCCTCCAGCACTCTAACCCCCAACCCTCCAGCACTCTAACCCTCCAGCCCTCCAGCACTCTAACCATCCAACCCTCCAACCCCCCAACCCTCCAACCCCCAACCCTCCATCCCTCCAACCCCCCAACCCTCCATCCCTCCAACCCTCCAACCCTCCAGTCCTCCAACCACCCATCCCTCCAACCACCCATCCCTCCAACCCCCATCACTCCAACCCCCATCCCTCCGTCCCTCCAACCGTCCAACCCCCCATCCCTCCAGTCCTCCAACCCCCATCCCTCCAACCCCCATCCCTCCAACCCTCCAACCCTCCGTCCCTCCAACCCCCATCCCTCCAAACCTCCAGCACTCTAACCCTCCGTCCCTCCAACCCCCATCCCTCTAACCCTCCAGCCTTCCAGCACTCTAACCCTCCAGCCCTCTAACCCTCCAGCCCTCTAACCCTCCAGCACTCTAACCCTCCAGCACTCTAACCCTCCAGCCCTCCAGCACTCTGACCCTCCAGCACTCTAACCCTCCAGCACTCCAGCACTCTAACCCTCCAGCACCTTAACCCTCCCCCCTCCAGCACTCTAACCCTCCAGCCCTCCAGCACTCTAACCATCCAGCACTCTAACCCTCCAGCCCTCCAGCACTCTAACCCTCCAGCCCTCCAGCACTCTAACCATGCAGCACTCTAACCCTCCAGCCCTCCAGCACTCTAACCATGCAGCACTCTAACCCTCCAGCTGTCCAACCCACCATCCCTCCAGTCCTCCAACCCTCCAGTCCTCCATCCCTCCAACCCCCATCCCTCCAACCCCCAACCCCCCCAACCCTCCAGTCCTCCATCCCTCCAACCCCCCAACACTCCAACCCCCATCCCTCCAACCCCCCAACACTCCAACCCCCATCCCTCCAATCCTCCAACCCTCCAATCCTCCAACCCTCCAACCCCCATCCCTCCAATCCTCCAACCCCATCCCTCCAATCCTCCAACCCTCCATCCCTCCATCCCAACCCTCCATCTCTCCCTCCCTCCCATCCTCCCTCCTCCCATCCCTCCCTCCCATCCCTCCATCCCTCCCATCCCTCCATCTCTCCAACCCTCCATCCTCCATCCTCCCTCACATCCCTCCAATCCCTCCATCCCTCCATCCCATCCCTCCCTCCATCCCTCCCATCCCTCCCTCCATCCCTCCATCCCTCCCTCCCATCCCTCCATCCCTCCCATCCCTCCATCTCTCCAACCCTCCATCCTCCATCCTCCCTCCCATCCCTCCCATCCCTCCCTCCCATCCCTCCCTCCATCCCTCCCATCCCTCCCTCCATCCCATCCCTCCCTCCCATCCCTCCCTCCATCCCTCCCATCCCTCCCTCCATCTTATCCCTCCCTCCCATCCCTCCCATCCCTCCATCTCTCCAACCCTCCATCCTCCATCCTCCCTCCCATCCCTCCCTCCCTCCCATCCCTCCCTCCCATCCCTCCATCCCTCCCTCCCATCCCTCCATCCCTCCATCCTATCCATCCCTCCCATCCCTCCATCCCTCCCTCCCTCCCATCACTCCATCCCTCCAATCCCTCCATCCCTCCCTCCATCCCTCCCATCCCTCCATCACATCCCTCCATCCCATCCCTCCCTCCCATCCCTCCATCCCTCCATCCCATCACTCCATCCCATCCCTCCATCCCTCCATCCCTCCATCCCTCCATCCCTCCCTCCCTCCCATCCCTCCCTCCCTCCCATCCCTCCCTCCATCCCTCCATCCCATCCCTCCCTCCCATCCCTCCATCCCATCCCTCCCTCCCATCCCTCCATCCCTCCCATCCCTCCCTCCAATCCCTCCATCCCTCCCTCCATCCCATCCCTCCCTCCCATCCCTCCATCCCTCCCTCCATCCCATCCCTCCATTCCATCCCTCCATCCCTCCCTCCATCTCTCCAGCCACTGACCGACCACTGCCTTGTTGTCCCCTCCTCCTCCTGTGCTGTAAAAGCAATTGATTTTGGGAGGTATTCCAATCATGAACGAGAGAGAGAGAGAGAGAGATCAACCATTTCCAGGCCCAGGGACATGTACTAGTCTGTGATGACCTAAATGCCAGAATTGGAAAAGAACCTGACACCCTCAGCACACAGGGGGACAAACACCTACCTGGAGGTGACAGCATTCCCTCTCAAATAGGCCTCTCTCGACACAACTATAAGAAAACCAACAAAAAACAGGTCACAACTCCTGCAGCTCTGTCGCACGCTGGGTCTGTACATAGTCAATGGTTGGCTTTGAGGGGACTCGGTATCTTACATATTAAGAAATGCTATAGATGGAAGGAAAGTAGTGTAGAAACCTACAAGAAAACAATTGGTGAACAACAAATTAGAATCCCTTCTAGACAACTTCTTGGACTAAACGTTTCACTGTAATAGTAGTAGAAAACCTAAACAGTATATTTCACCTCTTGGCTTCCCTATCAAATCAAAACATTTCAAGCAGAAAACCTAAACAGTATATTTCACCTCTCAGCTTCGCTATCAAATCAGAACATTTCAAGCAGAAAACCTAAGACAATTAACAACAATTTTTTTTTTTAATTGAGAAATTGAGACCCAGAAAGCCTGAGACAACGCCTTCACAATGGTGAATCACTACAAAATTCCAGAAAAACACCATGGAAAAAGAAGGAAATCAGCTGAAAGTAATTGAAGAATCCATAGAAAATTGGAAAAACACTAAACAAACAACAACACCAAAAGGAGATGTGTCAACCACTTCTCCAATCTTTTTTGGCTCAATAACAACAAACAGTATAAACATGATCAAATACAAAATCTTAGAATCAACGATTAAAGATATTAAAGATTACCCAGAACCCACTGGATTTTCCAATTACATTGAAGGAACTCTGTCGGAGAGAGGCAAGAGCACATTCCTTCATCATTTCATACCCTCTGGGGAGGTATGGGGTTTGGAAGGTCCCATGCACCACCAGCTCTAACTCCTGTATGAGGGATAAGTCTCTAGATTTACATTGGCCAAATCCCAAATCGACCCCTAGACTCTACGCCCTAGATTTGAAAGGATTTCACAGGTGTAGGCAATGCTAATAGCTCCAATTGCTCACTGATGGGCTAGGTGTAAGTTTCACCATGTTGCTTTACACTTGTAAAATCCTCTCAAATCCCCACAAATGCATAGGGCATAGGGTCTAGGGGTTGATTTGGGATTGGACCCTGTACTGTAGCAGAGGAGGGTGATAGTGTGGTTATGGGATCACGTGATTGTCAAAATACAAACCCTCCAACCCAAAAAAGGCCTGTGGTGTTGATGGTATCCACAATGAATTGATCAAGTATACAGACCACAAATTCCAATTGGCTATACCTAAACATTTTAACATCATCCTCAGCTCAGGCATCATCCCCAATATTTGGAACAAATTCAACCCCAATAACTACCGTCAGTAACACGTCAACGACAACCTTGTGAAAATCATCTGCATTATCATTAACAGCGGACTCGGCGAAAACAATGTACTGGGCAAATAGGCGTTTTACCAAATTACCGTACGACAGACCACGTATTCACCCTACAAACCCGAAATGACAAATAAAGCTTTTTTGTTGATTTCAAAAAAAGCTTTTGACTCAATTTAGCATGAGGGTCTGTTATTCAAATCGATGGAAAAGTGGTGTTGGGACAACATTATAACATCCATGACGTATTTATGAATGTAAACCAAGTATGTTGGTGTCCCTCTCTGATCTTAGAGATCCTTATTTATTCTCTATGTTTGGTTAGGTCAGAGTGTGACTCGGGTTGGAGAATCTATGTTTTCTATTTCTTTGTTGTTTTTTCCCAGTGTGGTTCCCAATCAGAGGCGGCTGTCTATCGTTGTCTCTGATTGGAGATCATATAAAAGTTGTTGTTTTCCTGTTTAGGTTTTGTGGGTAGTTTTCCTGTTTAGGTTTTGTGGGTAGTTTTCCTGTTTAGTGTCTGTACCTGACGGAACTGTTCCCTTTTGTTTTTGTATTCGTTATTTTTGTTTGAGTGATTCTTGACAATAAAGATCATGAACACTTTCCCACGCTGCGCTTTGGTCCAATCTTCCTTACGACGACGAGCGTTACAGTCGGCAAGAAGAAACACACTTCTTTCCACAGGGCCGTGGGGTATAGCTCCAACAATACTTACCACAAAAAAATCACACCTGATCAGCTTGAGTTGGCGAGGGCACTAGAACAGTCTGTAGCACCCGGCCTCACCCTTCTAGAATCTGAAGTCAAATGTCTACTGTTTGCTGATGATCTGGTGCTTCTGTCCCCAACCAAGGAGGGCCTACAGCAGCACCTTTTTCCTCTGCAGACCTGGGCCCTGACAGACCTGGGCCTTGTCAGACCTGGACCCTGACCCTGACAGACCCTGACCCTGACAGACCTGGGCCCTGACCCTGACAGACCTGGGCCTTGACAGACCTGGACCCTGACAGACCTGGACCCTGACAGACCTGGACCCTGTCAGACCTGGACCCTGACAGACCTGGGCCCTGACAGACCTGGGCCCTGACAGACCTGGGCCCTGACAGACCTGGACCCTGACAGACCTGGGCCCTGACAGACCTGGGCCCTGACAGACCTGGGCCCTGACAGACCTGGGCCCTGTCAGACCTGGGCCCCGTCAGACCTGGGCCCTGTCAGACCTGGCCCCCGTCAGACCTGGGCCCCGTCAGACCTGGGCCCTGTCAGACCTGGCCCCCGTCAGACCTGGGCTCCGTCAGACCTGGTCCCCGTCAGACCTGGGCTCCGTCAGACCTGGTCCCCGTCAGACCCGGGCCCTGTCCGACCTGGCCCCCGTCAGACCTGGGCACCGTCAGACCTGGTCCCCGTCAGACCTGGGCTCCGTCAGACCTGGTCCCCGTCAGACCCGGGCCCTGTCAGACCTGGGCCCCGTCAGACCTGGGCCCCATCAGACCTGGTCCCCGTCAGTAAATCTCAGTAAGACAAAACGAATGACAGGTCAAAAAAAGGTCCAGTTGCCAGGACAACACATACAAATTCCATCTGGACACCATTTGCCCTGGAGCTTGTATTCCCAAACTGGGGTATGCGCAATTCCGTCGGGGGAATACGATTCACATTTATATATAACAACACAATGTCAAATACAGGTAACCAGGTCAAATAATTAACATCCAATCCCATTTAAAACCTCTGAAGGATTAGTCCCTTTTCTCCCCAATGTTTTTCTAAAATGACATATCCCAATCTAACTGCCTGTAGCTCAGGACCTGAAGCAAGGATATGCATATTCTTGGTACCATTTGAAAGGAAACACTTTGAAGTTTATGGAAATGTTAAAGGGATGTAGGAGAATATAACACAATAGATCTGGTAAAGATCATACAAAGGAAAAACTCAAACGTTCTTTGTTGTACCACCATCTTTGAAATGCAAGAGAAAGGCCATAATATATTATTCCAGCCCAGGTGCAATTTAGATTTGTGATTTAGATTTAGATTTAGACAGTGTATCTGCAAAGTTTTAGACTGATCCAATGAACCATTGCATTTCTGTTAAAAACTTTGTATCAAGACTGCCCAAATGTGCCTAATTTGTTTATTAATAACTTTTCATGTTCAAAATTGTTCACTCTCCTCAAACAATAGCAGCATGGTATTATTTCACTGTAATAGCTACTGTACATTGACAGTGCAGTTAGATTAACAAGAATGTAAGCTTTCTGCCAATATGAGATATGTCTATGTCCTGGGAAATGTTCTTGTTACTCACCTCATGCTAATCACATTAGCCCACGTTAGCTCAACCGTCCCGTGGAAGGGACACCGATCCCAAAGAAGTTTTAACCAACCCCTCTCCTCCTCCACTAACAGTCCGAACAGTAGCTGCTGCTCATTCCATTTGCTCGAAAATTGATTTAAAAAAAGTAAGGCCCATGTCCATAGAGACACATGCTACCTCCAGCAGCACTACAACTCCACCTGTTGATGACAAGTTGTTCTGCTTCCACGACCACATCCAATGCTAGCATCAGTAATTCTACATTTTTGTTAGCCCAGCTAGCATCAGTAATACTACATTTGCTGTTAGCCCAGCTAGCATCAGTAATTCTACATTTGTTGTTAGCCCAGCTAGCATCAGTAATTCTACATTTGTTGTTAGCCCAGCTAGCATCAGTAATTCTACATTTGTTGTTAGCCCAGCTAGCATCAGTAATTCTACATGTGTTGTTAGCCCAGCTAGCATCAGTAATTCTACATTTGTTGTTAGCCCAGCTAGCATCAGTAATTCTACATGTGTTGTTAGCCCAGCTAGCATCAGTAATTCTACATGTGTTGTTAGCCCAGCTAGCATCAGTAATTCTACATGTGTTGTTAGCCCAGCTAGCATCAGTAATTCTACATGTGCTGTTAGCCCAGCTAGCATCAGTAATTCTACATTTGTTGTTAGCCCAGCTAGCATCAGTAATTCTAGCAGCTAGCATGTGTTGTTAGCCCAGCTAGCATCAGTAATTCTACATTTGTGTTGTTAGCCCAGCTAGCATCAGTAATTCTACATTTGTTGTTAGCCCAGCTAGCATCAGTAATTCTACATGTGTTGTTAGCCCAGCTAGCATCAGTAATTCTACATTTGTTGTTAGCCCAGCTAGCATCAGTAATTCTACATTTGTTGTTAGCCCAGCTAGCATCAGTAATTCTACATTTGTTGTTAGCCCAGCTAGCATCAGTAATTCTACATTTAAGCTGTTGTTAGCCCAGCTAGCATCAGTAATTCTACATGTGTTGTTAGCCCAGCTAGCATCAGTAATTAGCCCAGCTAGCATCAGTAATTCATTTGTTGTTAGCCCAGCTAGCATCAGTAATTCTACATTTGCTGTTAGCCCAGCTAGCATCAGTAATTCTACATTTGTTGTTAGCCCAGCTAGCATCAGTAATTCTACATGTGTTGTTAGCCCAGCTAGCATCAGTAATTCTACATTTGTTGTTAGCCCAGCAGCATCAGTAATCCTACATTTGTTGTTAGCCCAGCTAGCATCAGTAATTCTACATGTGTTGTTAGCCCAGCTAGCATCAGTAATTCTACATGTGTTGTTAGCCCAGCTAGCATCAGTAATTCTACATGTGTTGTTAGCCCAGCTAGCATCAGTAATTCTACATGTGTTGTTAGCCCAGCTAGCATCAGTAATTCTACATTTGTTGTTAGCCCAGCTAGCATCAGTAATTCTACATGAGCTGTTAGCCCAGCTAGTATCAGTAATTCTACATTTGTTGTTAGCCCAGCTAGCATGGGGGTAATTCTACATTTGTTGTTAGCCCAGCTAGCATCAGTAATTTACATTTGTTGTTAGCCTAGCCAGTATCAGTAATTCTGCCATGTGCTAAGTTGGTTGTTAGCCCCCAGCTAGCATCAGCTAACTTATTCTACATTTGTTGTTAGCCCAGCTAGCATCAGTAATTCTACATTTGTTGTTAGCCCAGCTAGTATCAGTAATTTGCCATGTGTTGTTAGCCCAGCTAGCATCAGTAATTCTACATTTGTTGTTAGCCCAGCTAGCATCAGTAATTCTACATGTGTTGTTAGCCCAGCTAGCATCAGTAATTCTACATGTGTTGTTAGCCCAGCTAGCATCAGTAATTCTACATGTGTTGTTAGCCCAGCTAGCATCAGTAATTCTACATTTGTTGTTAGCCCAGCTAGCATCAGTAATTCTACATGTGTTGTTAGCCCAGCTAGCATCAGTAATTCTACATGTGTTGTTAGCCCAGCTAGCATCAGTAATTCTACATGTGTTGTTAGCCCAGCTAGCATCAGTAATTCTACATTTGTTGTTAGCCCAGCTAGCATCAGTAATTCTACATTTGTTGTTAGCCCAGCTAGCATCAGTAAT
>NC_060183.1:82230157-82235157 GCF_021184085.1 Oncorhynchus gorbuscha | reverse complement strand
AACCAGACCATCCCTAACCAGACCATCCCTAACCTGTAACCATCCCTAAACCTGACCATCTTAACCAGCCTAACCAGACCATCCTAACCAGACCACCTAACCATGACCCCCTAACCTGACCATCCCTAACCTGACCATCCTAACCAGCCCTAACCAGACCATCCCTAACCATCCTTGACCAGTCCTAACCATCATCCCTAACCATCCCTAACCATCCCTAACCAGCCTTGACCAGCCTAAACCTAACCATCCCTGACCATCCCTAACCTGACCATCCTACCAGTCCTGACCTCCCTAACCATCCCTGACCATCCTAACCATCCTTGACCATCATCACTAACCAGCCCTAACCATCCCTGACCAGCCCTAACCATCCCTGACCAGCCCTGACCATCCTGATCCCTGACCATCACTAACCATCCCTGCCCTAACCATCCCATCCCTGACCAGCCCATCCCTGCCCTGACCATCCCAGCCCTGACCAGCCCATCCCTGACCATCCCTGACCAGCCCATCCCTGCCCAGCCCATCCATGCCCAGCCCATCCATGCCCAGCCCATCCCTAACCAGCCCCTGACCAGCCTTGACCATCCTGACTATCATCCCTGACCATCCCGTCCCTGCCCAGCCCTGACCATCCCTAACCAGCCCTGACCATCCCTAACAGCCCTGACCAGCCCATCCCTGCCCATCCCTGCCCATCCCTAACCAGCCCTGACCAGCCCTAACCATCCCTAACCATCCCTGACCATCCCTAACCAGCCCTGAACATCCCTAACCAGCCCTAACCATCACTGACCATCCCAGCCCTGCCCATTCCAGCCCATCCCTGACCAGCCCATCCCTGCTCATTCCTGCCCTGCCAAGCCCATTCCTGCCCTGACCAGCCCAGCCCATTCCTGCCCTGACCAGCCCATCCCATCCCTGCCCTGACCAGCCCATCAAGGCCCTGCCCAGCCCAGCCCATTCCTGCCCTGCCCAGCCCATCCCTGACAAGCCCATCTCTGCCCTGCCCATTCCTGCCCAGCCCATCCCTGACAAGCCCATCTCTGCCCTGCCCATTCCTGCCCAGCCCATCCCTGACAAGCCCATCTCTGCCCTGCCCATTCCTGCCCAGCCCATCCCTGACAAGCCCATCTCTGCCCTGCCCATTCCTGCCCAGCCCATCCCTGACAAGCCCATCTCTGCCCTGCCCATTCCTGCCCAGCCCATCCCTGACAAGCCCATCTCTGCCCTGCCCATTCCTGCCCAGCCCATTCCTGACGAGCCCATTCCTGACCAGCCCAGCCCTGAGCAGCCTGATGGGTGTCGATGTATTCAGGCCAGATAATTAGACTAGAGGTAGTGGGAGATAGCAGGACAAAGCATCATGGCTGGCTTCATGACTACAGCAAAACATACAATAACTACACACACTGTAAGGTGTACCTATATGGCTGCTCAAATAATAATTAATCATCCGATAGGTTGATGACATCAAAACTATGAAATAACACATTTGGAATCATGAAGTAACCAAAAAAGTACAATTCTATTTTAGTTTCTTCAACTTAGCTACCCTTTTTGCCTTGACAGCTTTGCACACTCTTGGCATTCTCTCAACCAGCTTTATGAGGGGAGTCACCTGGAATGCATTTCAATTAACAGGTATGCCTTCTTAAAAATACATTTATGGAATTTATTTCCTTCTTATTGTGTTTGAGCCAATCAGCTGTATTGTGACAAATTAGGGGTGGTAATACAGAAGACGGCCTTATTTGGTAAAGACCAAGTCCATATCATGGCAAGAACAGCTCAAATAAACAAAGAGAAACGACAGTCCATCATTACTGTAAGACATGAAGGTCAGTCAATATGGAACATTTCAAGAACTTTCTTCAAGTGCAGTTGCAAAAACCATCAAGCACTATAATGAAACTGGCTCTCATGAGGACCGCCACAGGAAAGGAAGACCCAGAGTTACCCGTCTCTCATGAGGACCGCCACAGGAAAGGAAGTCCCAGAGTTACCTGTCTCTCATGAGGACCACCACAGGAAAGGAAGACCCAAGTGAGGACCGCCACAGGAAAGGAAGACCCAGAGTTACCTGTCTCTCATCGCCACAGGAAAGGAAGAGGACCTGTCTCTCATGAGGATCGCCACAGGAAAGGAAGACCCAGAGTTACCTGTCTCTCATGAGGACCGCCACAGGAAAGGAAGACCCAGAGTTACCTCTGCTGCAGAGGATAAGTTCATTAGAGTTACCAGCCTCAGAAATTGCAGCCCAAATAAATGCTTCAGAGTTCAAGAAACAGATACATCTCAACATCAGCTGTTCAGAGGAGACTGTGTGAATCAGTCCTTCATGGTCGAATTGCTGCAAAGAAACCACTACTACAGGACACCAATAAGAAGAAGAGACTTGCTTGGGCCAAGAAACACGAGCAATGGACATTAGACCGGTGGAAAATTGGTCTGGATGAGTCCAAATTTGAGACTTTTGGTTCCAACCGCCGTGTCTTTGCGAGACGCAGAGTAAGTGAATGGATGATCTCCGCAAGTGTGGTTGCCACCGTGAAGCACGGAGGAGGTGTGTAGTTCCCACCGTGAAGCATGGAGGAGGTGGTGTGTGGTTGCCACCGTGAAGCACGGAGGAGGTGTGTGGTTCCCACCGTGAAGCACGGAGGAGGTGGTGTGTGGTTTCCACCGTGAAGCATGGAGGAGGTGGTGTGTGGTTGCCACCGTGAAGCATGGAGGAGGTGGTGTGTGGTTGCCACCGTAAAGCATGGAGGAGGAGGTGGGATGGTGCTTCGCTGGTGACACTTGTCAGTGATTTAATTCGTTGAGAGAACGCCAAGACGGCGCAAATCTGTCATCAAGGCAAAACTTTGAAGAAACTAAAATATAAAAACAAAATAATTTGAGTTACTTCATGATTCCATATGTATTACTTAATAGTTTTGATGTCTTCACTATTATTGTACAATGTAGAAAATAGTACAGATAAATAAAACCCTTGAATGAGTAGTTGTGTCCGTATATATTATACGTTTATACAATCTAGAAGTAATCCGGATTGTATTGAATTTGAACAACTCAATCATCATTTTGAGATATATAGCGAACGTATCCAATGTGCAAATAAAATCGGTGTCTAAATTGATAGATGCTATTTTGTGTGGTTTTTGAATTGCCGCTATGTAGGAAAGGAAAGGGGGATACCTGGTCAGTAGCATTCAACTGAAATGTGTCTTACCAACCCAAACCCCTGAATCAGAGGTGTGTTGGGGGGGGGGGTGGCGCTCCCTTAATCCATGTCATCAGCACCAGGGGAGGGCAGTTGTTGTTCAAGGTTAATTGACTTTGCTCAAGGGCAGAACCGCTGAGTTTTACACCTTGCCGGCTCGGGGATTCGAACGAGAGACTTTTCAGTCACTGGCAGAATGCTCTTCACCACTCGGCTAAATGCCGTAGTAACAGTAGGAGAGGCAGGACATGGACGCACACACCCCGATGTATCAGCGTGATTTATTGGTGGTAAATGAACAGACAGACAGACGGACTCAATGTCTCCGTCAGCATCAGGCCGATCCTCCTGCCAATACCTGATCAATGACTTCGTAATGTATTGGCCAAGACAGAAGCCCAGCTCCCGTACAGTACCGAGGGAGGCATTACGGTAAGAGCCCAGCCAGCCCATGTTCTATACAGAGGGAGGGAGGGAGGCATAATGGTAAGAGCCCAGCCAGCCCATCTTCTATAGAGAGGAGGGAGGTGTTACGGTAAGAGCCCAGTCAGCCCATGTTCTATACAGAGGAGGGAGGGAGGTGTTACGGTAAGAGCCCAGCCAGCCCATCTTCTATAGAGAGGAGGGAGGGAGGCATAATGGTAAGAGCCCAGTCAGCCCATCTTCTATAGAGAGGAGGGAGGCGTTACGGTAAGAGCCCAGCCAGCCCATGTTCTATACAGAGGAGGGAGGGAGGTGTTACGGTAAGAGCCCAGCCAGCCCATCTTCTATAGAGAGGAGGGAGGGAGGCATAATGGTAAGAGCCCAGCCAGCCCATCTTCTATAGAGAGGAGGGAGGTGTTACGGTAAGAGCCCAGCCAGCCCATGTTCTATACAGAGGGAGGGAGGCATAACTGTAAGAGCCCAGCCAGCCGATCTTCTATAGAGAGGAGGGAGGTGTTACGGTAAGAGCCCAGCCAGCCCATCTTCTCTAAAGAGGAGGGAGGCGTTACAGTAAAAGCCCAACCAGTCATCTTCAATACAGAGGAGGGAGGGAGGCGTTACGGTAAGAGCCCAGCCAGCCCATCTTCTCTAAAGAGGAGGGAGGCGTTACAGTAAAAGCCCAACCAGCCCCCAGCCCATCTTCTATACTGAGGAGGGAGGGAGGCGTTACGGTAAGAGCCCAGCCAGCCCATCTTCTATACAGAGGAGGGAGGGTACAGTACCGTAAGGAGCTAAATACTCCACTTGTTAACAAATAGATGACACATACAGCATTATATATACTGTATCAAGCAAAGGTCGCCAGGTAGCAGTTGTAAATGAGAACGTGTTCTCAACTAGCCTACCTGGTTAAATAAAGGTGTTCTCAACTAGCCTACCTGGTTAAATAAAGGTGTTCTCCTGGTTAAATAAAGGTGTTCTCAACTAGCCTACCTGGTTAAATAAAGGTGTTCTCAACTAGCCTACCTGGTTAAATAAAGGTGTTCTCAACTAGCCTACCTGGTTGTTCTCAAAGCCTACCTGGTTAAATAAAAATGAAATAAAAAAAAATGTCACCACCTCCACACTGAGGCAGAACGGCTGAGAGAAGAAGGGAGATGGCGTTTTTGTTACGGTCACAAGGGGTGGTGTCGTACTACTGAGACAAAGACAACTCTCTCTGTAACGCAGCACAAAGGTGTCTGTCTGTAACTGTGTCTGTCTAGACCGGCTTCACAACTCCCCTCATCAACCCGACTCCTCAGTCCCTCCTCAACCCGACTCCTCAGTCCCTCCTCAACCCGACTCCTCA
>NC_060183.1:82207657-82225157 GCF_021184085.1 Oncorhynchus gorbuscha | reverse complement strand
ATAAAAGTGGTCAGATGAAGCAGATGCTAAACTACAGGACTGTTTTGCACAGACTGGGGATATGGTTCTGGGATTCTTCCGATGGCATTGAGGAGTACACCACATCAGTCACTGGCTTTATCAATAAGTGCATTAAGGGACGTCGTCCCCACAGTGACTGTACGTACATACCCCAACCAGAAGCCATGGATTACATGCAACATCCGCACTGAGCTAAAGGGCAGAGCTGACGCTTTCAAGGAGCTGGACTCTAACCCGGAAGTTTATAAGAAATCCCGCTATGCCCTCCGACGAACCATCAAACAGGCAAAGTGTCAATACAGGACTGAGATCGAATCCTACACCGGCTCCGATGCTCATCGGATGTGGCAGGGCTTGCAAACCATTACAGACTACAAGGGGAAGCACAGCTGAGAGCTGCCCAGTGACACAAGACTACCAGGACGAGCTAAATTACTTCGATACTCCGCTTCTCGGGAGGCAAGTAACACTGAAACATGCATGAGAGCATCAGCTGTTCCGGACGACTGTGTGATCAACATACACAAGGCTGCGGGGCCAGACTGATTACCAGACGTGTGCTGACCAATTGGCAGATGTCTTCAGTGACATTTTCAACATGTCCCTGATTGAGTCTGTAATACCAACATGTTTCAAGCAGACCACCACAGTCCCTGTGCCGAGAACACTAAGGCAACCTGCCTAAATAACTACAGACCCGTGGCACTCACGTCCGCAGCCATGAAGTGCTTTGTAAGGCTGGTAATGGCTCACATCAACACCATTATCCCAGAAACCCGAGACTCACTCCAATTTGCATACCGCCCTAACAGATCCACAGATGATGCAATCTCTATTGCACTCCACTCTGCCCTTTCCCACCTGGACTAAAGGAAAACATACGTGAGAATGCTATTCATTGACTACAGCTCAGTGTTCAACGCCATAGTGCCTACAAAGCTCATCACTAAGCTAAGGACCCTGGGACTAAACACCTCCCTCTGCAACCGGATCCTGGACTTCCTGATGGGCCGCCCCCCAGGCGGTGAGGGTAGGATGCAACACATCTGCCACGCTGATCCTCAACACTGGAGCTCCCCAGGGGTGCGTGCTCAGTCCCCTCCTGTACTCCCTGTTCACCCACGACTGCATGGTCAGGTACGACTCCAACACCATCATTAAGTTTGCAGACGACACAACAGTGGTAGGCCTGATCAGTGACAATGACAAGACAGCCTATAGGGAGGTCAGAGACCTGGAATAACAACCTATCCCTCAACGTAACCAAGACTAAGGAGATGATTGTGGACTACAGGAAAAGGAAGATCGAGCACGCCCCCATTCTCATCGACGGGGCTGTAGTGGAGCAGGTTGAGAGCTTCAGCGTTCCTTGGTGTCCACATCACCAACAAACTAGAATGGTACAAACACACCAAGACAGTCGTGAAGAGGGCACGACAAAGCCTATTCCCGCTCAGGAAACTAAAAAGATTTGGCATGGGTCCCCAGATCCTCAAGAGGTTCTACAGCTGCACCATCAAGAGCATCCTGACCGGTTGCATCACTGCCTGGTACGGCAATTAATCGGCCTCCGACCGCAAGGCACTACAGAGGGCTGCTTGCCATCCAGGACTTCGACACCAGGCGGTGTCAGAGGAAGGCCCTAAAGATTGTCAAAGACTGTTCTCTCCACTACCGCATGGCAAGCGGTACCGGACAAAAAGGCTTCTCAACGGTTTTTACCCCCAAGCCATAAGACTCCTGAACAGGTAACCAAATGGTTACCCAAACTATTTGCATTGTGTGTCTACCTCTACCTCTCGCCCTCTACCTCTCGCCCTCTACCTCTCGCCCTCTACCTCTCGCCCTCTACCTACCTACCTACCTCTCTCCCTCTACCTACCTCTCTCCCTCTACCTACCTACCTACCTCTCTCCCTACCCCTCTCCCTCTCCCTCTACCTACCTACCTCTCTCCCTCTACCTACCTACCTCTCTCCCTCTACCTACCTACCTCTCTCCCTCTACCTACCTACCTCTCTCCCTCTACCTACCTACCTCTCTCCCTCTACCTACCTACCTCTCTCCCTCTACCTACCTACCTCTCTCCCTCTACCTACCTACCTCTCTCCCTCTACCTACCTCTCTCCCTCTACCTACCTACCTCTCTCCCTCTACCTACCTCTCTCCCTCTACCTACCTCTCTCCCTCTACCTACCTCTCTCCCTCTACCTACCTCTCTCCCTCTACCTACCTCTCTCCCTCTACCTACCTCTCTCCCTCTACCTACCTCTCTCCCTCACTCACTCCCTCCCTCTCCCCCCCTTCATCCATGGGGTCGCCTCGCCTGGTGCTCTCTCTCAGCCTCTCTCTTCTCCTCTCTCTACGTTAGCTAATAAACCCTGAAAAATGACTGCCATTTTGGGCTAACCGTATTAGCACACGCAACACGAAAAAAGGCAGACATATTTATACTCAAAACAAATTTGTTAAGATAAGGTTTCATCTTAATTGCATAATCTGATGTTATTTTTCATTGGTTGTCTCGTTGCCGGGGGTAACCTTGTTTGCGGGGATGTGAGGGGTAGGTTAGGGGTTGTGTGTGTGTGTGTGTTCTACTCTACACAGAAAGGTCTCCTCTCTGCCTGTCATCCAACAAGGCAGACGTCATTACATCATATTAAAGCTGCCCAATCACATTACAGCCGTGGTTTCATCATTCAGTGTGTCAGACGCTGTGCAGGCAGGCAAGCCTGACCTGCTGTGTGGTGTCTGTCTGGCAGACATCTTGGAAGGGAGAGAGGACAGAGAAAAGCAGGCACCAGGTTGGACCAGGTTGGACCAGGGGGTGCACTTGTGTATGTGTCTCTGTGTGTGTGTTTCTGTGTGTGTGTCTCTGTGTGTGTGTTTCTGTGCATGTGTGTGTCTCTGTGTGTGTGTTTCTGTGCGTGTGTGTCTGTGTGTGTCTGTGTGTGTGTGTCTGTCTGTCTGTCTGTGTGTGTGTCTGTGTGTGTGTCTGTGTGTGTGTCTGTCTGTCTGTCTGTCTGTCTGTCTGTCTGTCTGTCTGTCTGTCTGTCTGTGTGTGTGTCTGTCTGTGTGTGTGTGTGTCTATGTGTGTGTGTCTATGTGTCTGTGTGTCTGTGTGTGTGTCTGTCTGTCTGTCTGTGTGTGTGTGTGTCTGTACTCTCCACTCACTTGGCCAGCTGTTTCTCTGCGTCAGCACACAGCTCCAGCAGTCCCATGAGAACAGCGGACACGTCCATATAAGGCTCCCACACGGTGAAGCCTCGACCAATCAGGTCTATGGCTGTACGGCGGATGGTGCTGTGGGGGGGCATCTTGGGGCTGGGGGGTTGCAGGAGGAGGAACGTCAGGGCCTTACCTGGAGGAGTCGAAACAACAAACAGCCAACATAAATAACAATAAACAGTCAATAACAAACAGCAACAACAACATATGTTGTTGTCTGTACATTACAGTGGTTAACTAATATACTCCTCCTGGTGTGTGTTGTTGTTGTTGTGTTGTTGTCAAGGTCAACAGCTGTCAGAATCTGTCAACAGACTGAGTTTAATCGTAGGGCTTGACAGGTGAATTGGTGATGGTGTGTGTGTGTGTGTGTGTGTGTGTGTGTGTTTGATCAGCAAGTGGTTTCTCTGTTGGTGGTGTGTGTGTGTGTGTGTGTGTGTGTGTGTGTGTGTGTGTGTGTGTGTGTGTGTGTGTGTGTGTGTGTGTGTGTGTTCAGTACAACATATTGATCAAAGTGTCTCCTACTGTCCAAAAGCCTTGTTTCTCTTCTGAGATGCTGTAAAGGCCAGCGTACCACAGGTCTGTCTGACCAACATAATGTGAGAGACATATTATAACTAGTGATGTGAGGGGAGACAGTCATATTATAACTAGTGTTGTGAGGGGAGACAGTCATATTATAACTAGTGTTGTGAGGGGAGACAGTCATATTATAACTAGTGTTGTGAGGGGAGACAGTCATATTATAACTAGTGTTGTGAGAGGAGACAGTCATATTACAACTAGTGTTGTGGGGGGAGACAGTCAGGGAGACAGCCATATTATAACTAGTGTTGTGAGGGGAGACAGTCATATTATAACTAGTGTTGTGAGGGGAGACAGTCATATTATAACTAGTGTTGTGAGAGGAGACAGTCATATTACAACTAGTGTTGTGGGGAGACAGTCAGGGAGACAGTCATATTATAACTAGTGTTGTGAGGGGAGACAGTCATATTATAACTAGTGTTGTGAGGGGAGACAGTCATATTATAACTAGTGTTGTGAGAGGAGACAGTCAGGGAGACAGTCATATTATAACTAGTGTTGTGAGAGGAGACAGTCAGGGAGACAGTCATATTATAACTAGTGTTGTGAGGGAGACAGTCATATTATAACTAGTGTTGTGAGGGGAGACAGTCATATTATAACTAGTGTTGTGAGGGGAGACAGTCATATTATAACTAGTGTTGTGAGGGGAGACAGTCATATTATAACTAGTGTTGTGAGGGGAGACAGTCATATTATAACTAGTGTTGTGAGAGGAGACAGTCATATTACAACTAGTGTTGTGGGGGGAGACAGTCAGGGAGACAGTCATATTATAACTAGTGTTGTGAGGGGAGACAGTCATATTATAACTAGTGTTGTGAGGGGAGACAGTCATATTATAACTAGTGTTGTGAGAGGAGACAGTCAGGGAGACAGTCATATTATAACTAGTGTTGTGAGGGGAGACAGTCATATTATAACTAGTGTTGTGAGGGGAGACAGTCATATTATAACCAGTGTTGTGAGGGGAGACAGTCATATTATAACCAGTGTTGTGAGGGGAGACAGTCAGGGAGACAGTCATATTATAACTAGTGTTGTGAGGGGAGACAGTCATATTATAACTAGTGTTGTGAGGGGAGACAGTCAGGGAGACAGTCATATTATAACTAGTGCTGTGAGAGGAGACAGTCAGGGAGACAGTCATATTATAACTAGTGTTGTGAGGGGAGACAGTCATATTATAACTAGTGTTGTGAGGGGAGACAGTCATATTATAACTAGTGTTGTGAGGGGAGACAGTCATATTATAACTAGTGTTGTGAGGGGAGACAGTCAGGAGACAGTCATATTATAACCAGTGTTGTGAGGGGAAACAGTCATATTATAACCAGTGTTGTGAGGGGAGACAGTCATATTATAACTAGTGTTGTGAGAGGAGACAGTCAGGGAGACAGTCATATTATAACTAGTGTTGTGAGAGGAGACAGTCATATTATAACCAGTGTTGTGAGGGGAGACAGTCATATTATAACTAGTGTTGTGAGGGGAGACAGTCATATTATAACTAGTGTTGTGAGGGGAGACAGTCATATTATAACCAGTGTTGTGAGGGGAGACAGTCATATTATAACCAGTGTTGTGAGGGGAGACAGTCATATTATAACTAGTGTTGTGAGGGGAGACAGTCAGGGAGACAGTCATATTATAACTAGTGTTGTGAGGGGAGACAGTCATATTATAACTAGTGTTGTGAGGGGAGACAGTCAGGGAGACAGTCATATTATAACTAGTGTTGTGAGGGGAGACAGTCATATTATAACTAGTGTTGTGAGGGGAGACAGTCAGGGAGACAGTCATATTATAACTAGTGTTGTGAGAGGAGACAGTCAGGGAGACAGTCATATTATAACTAGTGTTGTGAGAGGAGACAGTCATATTATAACCAGTGTTGTGAGGGGAGACAGTCATTATAACTAGTGTTGTGAGGGGAGACAGTCATATTATAACTAGTGTTGTGAGGGGAGACAGTCATATTATAACTAGTGTTGTGAGGGGAGACAGTCATATTATAACTAGTGTTGTGAGAGGAGACAGTCAGGGAGACAGTCATATTATAACTAGTGTTGTGAGAGGAGACAGTCAGGGAGACAGTCATATTATAACTAGTGTTGTGAGGGAGACAGTCATATTATAACCAGTGTTGTGAGGGGAGACAGTCATATTATAACTAGTGTTGTGAGGGGAGACAGTCAGGGAGACAGTCATATTATAACTAGTGTTGTGAGAGGAGACAGTCAGGGAGACAGTCATATTATAACTAGTGTTGTGAGGGGAGACAGTCATATTATAACTAGTGTTGTGAGGGGAGACAGTCAGGGGAGACAGTCATATTATAACCAGTGTTGTGAGGGAAACAGTCATATTATAACCAGTGTTGTGAGGGGAGACAGTCATATTATAACTAGTGTTGTGAGAGGAGACAGTCAGGGAGACAGTCATATTATAACTAGTGTTGTGAGAGGAGACAGTCATATTATAACCAGTGTTGTGAGGGGAGACAGTCATATTATAACTAGTGTTGTGAGGGGAGACAGTCATATTATAACTAGTGTTGTGAGGGGAGACAGTCATATTATAACCAGTGTTGTGAGGGGAGACAGTCATATTATAACCAGTGTTGTGAGGGAGACAGTCATATTATAACTAGTGTTGTGAGGGAGACAGTCAGGGAGACAGTCATATTATAACTAGTGTTGTGAGGGGAGACAGTCATATTATAACTAGTGTTGTGAGGGGAGACAGTCAGGGAGACAGTCATATTATAACTAGTGTTGTGAGGGGAGACAGTCATATTATAACTAGTGTTGTGAGGGGAGACAGTCAGGGAGACAGTCATATTATAACTAGTGTTGTGAGAGGAGACAGTCAGGGAGACAGTCATATTATAACTAGTGTTGTGAGAGGAGACAGTCATATTATAACCAGTGTTGTGAGGGGAGACAGTCATTATAACTAGTGTTGTGAGGGGAGACAGTCATATTATAACTAGTGTTGTGAGGGGAGACAGTCATATTATAACCAGTGTTGTGAGGGGAGACAGTCATATTATAACTAGTGTTGTGAGGGAGACAGTCATTATAACTAGTGTTGTGAGGGGAGACAGTCATTATAACTAGTGTTGTGAGGGGAGACAGTCATATTATAACCAGTGTTGTGAGGGGAGACAGTCATATTATAACTAGTGTTGTGAGGGGGAGACAGTCATTATAACTAGTGTTGTGAGGGAGACAGTCATATTATAACTAGTGTTGTGAGGGGAGACAGTCATTATAACTAGTGTTGTGAGGGGAGACAGTCATATTATAACCAGTGTTGTGAGGGGAGACAGTCATATTATAACTAGTGTTGTGAGGGGAGACAGTCATATTATAACTAGTGTTGTGAGAGGAGACAGTCAGGGAGACAGTCATATTATAACTAGTGTTGTGAGAGGAGACAGTCAGGGAGACAGTCATATTATAACTAGTGTTGTGAGAGGAGACAGTCATATTACAACTAGTGTTGTGAGGGGAGACAGTCAGGGAGACAGTCATATTATAACTAGTGTTGTGAGGGGAGACAGTCATATTATAACTAGTGTTGTGAGGGGAGACAGTCATATTATAACTAGTGTTGTGAGAGGAGACAGTCAGGGGAGACAGTCATATTATAACTAGTGTTGTGAGAGGAGACAGTCAGGGAGACAGTCATATTATAACTAGTGTTGTGAGGGAGACAGTCATATTATAACTAGTGTTGTGAGAGGAGACAGTCAGGGAGACAGTCATATTATAACTAGTGTTGTGAGGGAGACAGTCATATTATAACTAGTGTTGTGAGGGGAGACAGTCATATTATAACTAGTGTTGTGAGAGGATACAGTCATATTATAACTATGTCATATAATTTAATTGGCAACAATGGCGACAGACTGGACGGTAGAGCTGAGTATCGACAGGGACTGGAGGAGGACTGACCCATTGACCACTAGTGCGCGCACACACACACACACACACACACACACACACACACACACACACACACACACACACACACACACACACACACACACACACACACACACACACACACACACACACACACACACACACACACACACACACACACACACACACACACACACACAGGTACAGAGGGAGGAGAGCGGGAGGGACTGTCTCCTCCACAGAGGTCAACTCAAACATGACCTGGCATTTGAGAGAGAGAGAGAGAACCACTGCAGGGCCAGATTGACCATTAAGAGACCAGCAGCTAGCGCCCCCCCCCTGATTGGTTAAACACTGTATGGAATGTGAATAGATAGATCTGATTGGAAGGTCTTGGCAGAGACAGATGAAGAGAGCAGGTTTATAATGTTATTATAGTCATATATTAATATATTATCTGATGATAATAATTGGCCCTTGAATGACTGGCTGGCAGGCTGTCTGGTTTGCATGAATCGTGACGTGTAGATTGTTATCCATTGAACACGAGTCTCATGACTCTGAATTCATTTCCTTTTCAGTGTGTTCACGTTTTCTTAGTCTGTCTGGCTAGGTGGGTGTCTGTAAGTCTCTCAGTCAGATGTACTATGAACAGATTGCTCTATGAGTGGTGGAACACCTCCAAGGATAGATAGATAGATAGATAGCAAAGAGGATGGACAAACGACGGAGGGAGGGAGGGCCGGAAGAACGTGGATGGAGGAGGGAGGGCCGGAAGAACAACAGAGGGAGAGAGGGAGGGCCGGAAGAACAACAGAGGGAGGGAGGGCCGGAAGAACGACAGAGGGAGGAGGAGGGCCGGAAGAACGACAGAGGGAGGGAGGGAGGGCCGGAAGAACGAGCGGAGGAGGGCCGGAAGAACGGCGAGGGAGGGCCGGAAGAACGGCGGAGGAGGGCGAGAAGAACAGCGGAGGAGGGCGGAAGAACGAGCGGAGGAGGGCGGAAGAACGACGGAGGAGGGCGGAAGACGGCGGAGGAGGGCGGAAGAACGACAGCGGAGGAGGGAGGAGGGCGGAAGAACGACGGGAGGGAGGGAGGGAGGGCGGAAGAACGGCGGAGGAGGGATGGCCGGAAAACGACGGAGGGAGGTGGGGAGGGGAGGGCGGAAGAACGACGGAGGAGGAGGGAGGGCGGAAGAACGGCCGGAGGAGGGAGGAGGGCGGAAGAACGGCGGAGGGAGGGAGGAGGGCCGGAAGAACGACGGAGGGAGGGAGGGAGGGCCGGAAGAGCACGCGGAGGGAGGGAGGAGGGCCGGAAAACAGCGGAGGGAGGGAGGGAGGGCCGGAAAACGCCGGAGGGAGGGGAGGGCCGGAAGACGACGGAGGAGGAGGGCGGAAGAGCAGCGGAGGGAGGGAGGGCGGAAGAACGCGGAGGGAGGGAGGGCCGGAAGAACGACGGAGGGAGGAGGGCCGGAAGAACGACGGAGGAGGGAGGGAGGGCCGGAAGAACGACGGAGGGAGGAGGGCCGGAAGAACGGCGGAGGGAGGAGGGAGGGCGGAAGAACAGCGGAGGGAGGAGGGAGGGCCGGAAGAACGGCGGAGGGAGGAGGGAGGGCGGAAGAACTAGGGAGGGGCTAACGCTGGTTGTCTTGACTAGAGTTGATCAGGTGGTAACATCATCTATCCAGAAAGGATGACATAATGGAGGAGAATTTTCCTTTTCCCCCCTCCAGAGCCTTAAATCTGTGGCAGCTGTGAGGAAGACAGGGGAAGACCAGGACAGACTGCTGCTACGGACACACACTCTCTCACACACTATGGCTAGCGGTCAGTCTAAGAGGGGGAGGAAGCGGAGAGGAGGAGGGAGGAGAGGAGGGGGGGAGAGGGGAGGAGGGGAGGAGGGAGGGGGATGACAACTGCTGGTCACTCAGTCTAGGATGGACAATGGCCTTGGTGTGAAGATAAATGCAGCATTACACAAATATAGCCTATAACATAACAACGTAGCCTATAACATAACAACGTAGCCTATAACATAACAACATAGCCTATAACATAACAACATAGCCTATAACATAACAACATAGCCTATAACATAACAACGTAGCCTATAACATAACAACGTAGCCTATAACATAACAACGTAGCCTATAACATAACAACATAGCCTATAACATAACAACATAGCCTATAACATAACAACATAGCCTATAACATAACAACGTAGCCTATAACATAACAACATAGCCTATAACATAACAACATAGCCTATAACATAACAACATAGCCTATAACATAACAACATAGCCTATAACATAACAACATAGCCTATAACATAACAACATAGCCTATAACATAACAACGTAGCCTATAACATAACAACGTAGCCTATAACATAACAACGTAGCCTATAACATAACAACATAGCCTATAACATAACAACATAGCCTATAACATAACAACATAGCCTATAACATAAACAACATAGCCTATGATGGAAGGTGTGTGTTAGCGAGATGGAAGGTGTGTATTGGCTAGGATGGAAGGTGTGTATTGGCTAGGATGGAAGGTGTGTGTTGGCTAGATGGAAGTGTGTGTTAGCTAGGATGGAAGCGTGTGTTAAGATGGAAGGTGTGTATTGGCTAGGATGGAAGGTGTGTATTGGCTAGGATGGAAGGTGTGTATTGGCTAGGATGGAAGGTGTGTATTGGTTAGATGGAAGGTGTGTATTGGCTAGGATGGAAGGTGTGTCTTGGCTAGGATGGAAGGTGTGTGTTGGCTAGGATGGAAGGTGTGTGTTGGCTAGGATGGAAGATGTGTATTGGCTAGGATGGAAGGTGTGTGTTGGCTAGGATGGAAGGTGTGTGTTGGCTAGGATGGAAGGTGTGTATTGGCTAGGATGGAAGGTGTGTATTGGCTAGGATGGAAGGTGTGTATTGGCTAGGATGGAAGGTGTGTGTTGGCTAGGATGGAAGGTGTGTGTTGGCTAGGATGGAAGGTGTGTGTTGGCTAGGATGGAAGGTGTGTGTTGGCTAGGATGGAAGGTGTGTGTTGGCTAGGATGGAAGGTGTGTGTTGGCTAGGATGGAAGGTGTGTGTTGGCTCGGATGGAAGGTGTCTATTGGCTAGGATGGAAGGTGTGTGTTGGCTAGGATGGAAGGTGTGTGTTGGCTAGGATGGAAGGTGTGTGTTGGCTAGGATGGAAGGTGTGTGTTGGCTAGGATGGAAGGTGTGTGTTGGCTCGGATGGAAGGTGTCTATTGGCTAGGATGGAAGGTGTCTATTGGCTAGGATGGAAGGTGTGTTGGCTAGGATGGAAGGTGTGTGTTGGCTAGGATGGAAGGTGTGTGTTGGCTAGGATGGAAGGTGTGTGTTGGCTAGAATGGAAGGTGTCTATTGGCTAGAATGGAAGGTGTGTGTTGGCTAGGATGGAAGGTGTGTGTTGGCTAGGATGGAAGGTGTGTGTTGGCTAGGATGGAAGGTGTGTGTTGGCTCGGATGGAAGGTGTGTGTTGGCTCGGATGGAAGGTGTCTATTGGCTAGGATGGAAGGTGTCTATTGGCTAGGATGGAAGGTGTGTGTTGGCTAGGATGGAAGGTGTGTGTTGGCTAGAATGGAAGGTGTCTATTGGCTAGGATGGAAGGTGTGTGTTGGCTAGGATGGAAGGTGTGTGTTGGCTAGAATGGAAGGTGTCTATTGGCTAGGATGGAAGGTGTGTGTTGGCTAGGATGGAAGGTGTGTATTGGCTAGGATGGAAGGTGTGTATTGGCTAGGATGGAGAATGGAAGACAAAAGATGAACAGTGAAATACACTATAACAGCGTATCCTAGACATATGGAATTATAAACTGGGTGCTTCGGGATGCTGGCCTTCTATGCAGAAGTTCCTCTGTCCAGTGTCTGTGTTCTTTTGCCCGTCTTAATCTTTTATTTTTATTGGCCAGTCTGAGATGTCTTTTTTTTCTTTGCAACTCTGCCTAGAAGGCCTGTATCTCGGAGTCGCCTCTTCACTGTTGACATGGAGACTGGTGTTTTCGGGTACTATTGAATGAAGCTGCCAGTTGAGAACTTGTGAGGCGTCTGTTTCTCAAACTAGACACTCTACTGTACTTGTCCTCTTGCTCAGTTGTGCTTCCCACCTCTTTCTATTCTGGTTAGCGCCGGTTTGTGCTGTTCTGTTATGGGAGAGTTATGTAAATTATAAGATTCTTGGCAATTTCTTGCATGGAATAAATATCCTTCATGTCTCAGAACAAGAATAGACTGACGGGTTTTTCAGAAGAAAGGTCTTTGTTTCTGGCCATTTTGAGCCTGTAATTGAAGCCACAAATGCTGATGCTCCAGATACTCAACTATTCTAAAGAAGGCCAGTTTAATTTCTTCTTTAATCAGAAACAACAGTTTTCAGCTAACATAATTGCAAAAAAATGATCAACTTATGATCAATGATCAACTAGCCTCCCTCCCCCGTCCGTCTCCCTCCCCGTCCGTCCGTCTCCGTCCGTCTCCGTCAGTCTCCTCCCGTCCGTCTCCCTGTCCGTCTCCGTCCCCGTCCGTCTCCTGTCCGTCTCCGTCCCCGTCCGTCTCCCTGTCCCCGTCTCCGTCCCCGTCCGTCTCCCTGTCCGTCTTTCCAGTCTCCCTGTCCGTCTCCGTCCCCGTCCGTCCCTGTCCGTCCGTCTCGTCCCCTATCCGTCCCGTCGTCCCTGTCCGTCCCCCGTCCGTCCCTCCGTCACGTCCCCCGTCTCCGTCCCTGTCCGTCTCCGTCCGTCCGTCTCGTCCCTGTCAGTCTCCGTCCGTCCGTCTCCGTCCCGTCCGTCTCCCGTCCCGTCCGTCTCCGTCCCTGTCGTCTCCGTCCCTGTCGTCTCCGTCCCTGTCCGTCTCCGTCCCTGTCCGTCCGTCTCCGTCCCTGTCCGTCTCCCTCCCGTCCTCTCCCTCCCGTCCATCCGTCTCGTCCCTGTCCGTCTCCGTCCCTGTCCGTCTCCGTCCGTCCGTCCCTGTCCGTCTCCGTCCGTCCGTCTGTCCGTCCCTGTCCGTCCTGTCGTCCCGTCCCTGTCCGTCCCGTCCGTCCTCCCGTCGTCTCCGTCCCTGTCCGTCCGTCTCAGTCCCTGTCCGTCCCCGTCCGTCTCTGTCCCTGTCCGTCTCCTCCCGTCCGTCTCCTCCCGTCCATCCGTCTCCGTCCCTGTCCGTCCGTCCCCGTCCGTCTCCGTCCCTGTCCGTCCCGTCCGTCTCCCTCCCCGTCCATCGTCTCCGTCCTGTCGTCTCCGTCCGTTTCCCTGTCCGTCTCGTCCCTGTCCGTCTCCCGTCAGTCCCGTCCGTCTCCGTCCCTGTCCGTCTCCCTCCCCGTCCGTACTCCTCCCCATCCATCAGTCTTCCCTGTCGTCTCCGTCCCTGTCCGTCTCCCTCCCCCGTCCGTCTCCCTCCCCATCCGTCTCCCTCCCGTCCATCAGTCTCCCTCCCCGTCCATCAGTCTCCCTCCCCGTCCATCCGTCTCCCTCCCCGTCCATCCGTCTCCCTCCCCGTCCATCCGTCTCCCTCCCAGTCCATCCGTCTCCCTCCCCGTCCATCCGTCTCCCTCCCGTCCATCCGTCTCCCCCCGTCCATCCGTCTCCCTCCCCGTCCATCCGTCTCCCTCCCCGTCCATCCGCTCCCTCCCCCGTCCATCCGTCTCCCTCCCGTCCATCCGTCTCAGCGTCTCCGTCCCCGTCCGTCTCCTCCCCGTCCCTCCGTCCCCATCCGTCCGTCCGTCTCCGTCCGTCTCCGTCCCTGTCCGTCTCCGTCCCTGTCCGTCTCCGTCCCTGTCCGTCTCCGTCCGTCTCCGTCTCCGTCCCATCCGTCCGTCTCCGTCCCGTCCGTCCGTCTCCGTCCCCCGTCCGTCCGTCTCCGCCCTGTCCGTCCGTCTCCGTCCCTGTCCGTCTCCGTCCCTGTCCGTCCGTCTCCGTCCCTGTCCGTCTCCATCCCTGTCCCTACTCCATCCCTGTCCGTCTCCGTCCCTGTCCGTCAGTCTCCGTCCCTGTCCGTCAGTCTCCGTCCCTGTCGTCTCCGTCCCTGTCAGTCTCCGTCCCTGTCCGTCTCGTCCCTGTCCGTCTCTAGACCCACCTGGAACCCTCACGCCAAAGAGCACATAGACAGTAGAATAGATTGTAATAAAATGGGCACCATTATCAAAACCACAAGGATGCTGTGATTCAGCTGCATTCAGGAGGAAAGTGCTGTTATCACTCCTCCTGTAAAGCGCTATGCTCCAGTCAAATGTTGTGATATTGCAGCGTGGCTATTTGCCCAGCCAGTCTCAGTCACATAGACACAGACACACCAAACCCCCCTCACTGAGATGATTGGTGCTAGTCGAAGGGAGACGTCCGTTGTGCATGTAATGACAGGTTCCTAACAGCGCTCCTCTCGTTCTCTCAATTCAATTTAAGGCTTTTATTGGAAACAAGTGAAGTAGATAATAAAGAAAAGAGAAACTAAATTAAAAACATTACACTCACATTTTAAAAACACATTTCAAATGTCATATTATGTGCAAGTACAAAGGGGAAACAAATAAACATAAATATGGGTTGTGTACATATTCTTTATCCCTTTACACTTGTGTGTATAAGGTAGTAGTTTTGGAATTGTTAGTTAGATTACTTGTTGGTTATCACTGCATTGTCGGAACTAGAAGCACAAGCATTTCGTTACACTCCTCATTAACATCTGCTAACCACGTGTATGTGACAAATAAAATTTGATTTGATTTATTTACAATGGTGTTTGTTCTTCACTTGTTGCCCTTTTCTTGTGGCAACAGGTCACAGATCCTGCTGCTGTGATGGCACACTATGGTATTTCACCCAGTAGATATGGGAGTTTATCAAAATTGTATCGGTTTTTCTAATTCTTTGTGGATCTGTGTAATCTGAGGGAAATATGAGTCTCTAATATGGGCATACATTGGATAGGAGGTTAGGAAGTGCAGCTCAGTTTCCACCTCATTTTGTGGGCAGTGTGCACATAGCCTGTCTTCTCTTGAGAACCATGTCTGCCTACGGCGGCCTTTCTCAACAGCAAGGCTATGCTCACTGAGCCTGTACATAGTCAAAGCTTTCCTTAAGTTTGGGTCAGTCACAGAGGTCAGGTATTCTGCCGAAGTGTACTCTCTCGTGTCCTTCTGTAGCTCAGTTGGTAGAGCATGGCGCTTGTAGCACGCCAGGGTAGTGGGGTTCGATCCCGGGACCACCCATGCGTAGAATGTATGCACAGCCATGACTGTAAGTGCTCGATAAAGCGTCTGCTAAATGGCATATATTATTATATATTACTGTTTAGGGCAAATAGCATTCTAGTTTGCTCTGTTTTTTTGTTAATTCTTTCCAACGTGTCAAGTAATTATCTTTGTTTCTCATGATTTGATTGGGTCTAATTGTGTTCTGTCCTGGGAGCTCTGTCAGGGTGTGTTTGTAGATACAGCCCAGGACAAACTTGCTTAAGGGACTCTTCTCAGGTTCATCTCTCTGTAGAGCAGTGGAGGTTGGGAATCGCTTCCTTTTAGGTGGTTGTAGAATTTAACAGCTCTTTTCTGAATTTTGATAATTGAGTAGTGTCGGCCTAATTCTGCTCTGCAAGCATTATTTTGTGATTTGCGTTGCCCATGGAGGATATTCTGCATGAAGTGCGGTAGTGTTTGTCCCATTTTGTGAAGTCTTGGTTGGTGAGCGGACCCCAGACCTCACAACCATAAAGAATAATGTGGTCTATAACTGATTCAAGTATTTTTTAGCCAGATCCTAATTGGTATGTAGAGGTTTATGTTCCTTTTGATGGAGTAGAATGCCCTTCTTGCCTTGACTCTCAGATCATTCACAGCTTTGTGGAAGTTACCTCTAGGGCAACAGTGTCTAGGTGTAATTTGTATTTGTGGTCCTGGCGAATGGACCTTTTTGGAACACCATTATTTTTGTCTTACTGAGATTTACTGTCAGGGCCCAGAGTAGTTTGGAGTTGGGAAATTGCTCCCAACTTGGCTGATTTCTTTTGATTTTCCCATGATGTCAAGCAAAGAGGCACTGAGCTTGAAGGTAGGCCTTGAAATACATCCACAGGTACACTTCCAATTGACTCAAATGATGCCAATTAGCTTATCAGAACATTCTAAAGCGATGACAACATTTTCTGGAATTTTCCAAGCTGTTTAAAAGGCACAGTCAACTTAGTGTATGTAAACTTCTGACCCACTGGAATTGTGATACAGTGAATTATAAGTGAAATAATCTGTAAACAATTGTTGGAAAAATTACTTGTGTCGTGCACAAAGTAGATGTCCTAACCGACTTGACAAAACTATAGTTTGTTAACAAGAAAATGGTGGAGTGGTTGAAAAACAAGTTTTAATGACTTCAACCTAAGTGTATGTAAACTTCCGACTGTATATAGAGGATAGAGGGGGATAGGGGGATCTGTAGAGGAAGGGGGGATCTGTAGAGGATAGGGGGATCTGTAGAGGCTAGGGGGATCTGTAGAGGATAG
The DNA here is from genome assembly GCF_021184085.1 of Oncorhynchus gorbuscha. NCBI lineage: Eukaryota > Metazoa > Chordata > Actinopteri > Salmoniformes > Salmonidae > Oncorhynchus > Oncorhynchus gorbuscha. The sequence continues at coordinate 82,208,882 of NC_060183.1, read as the reverse complement.
AGGGGGATCTGTAGAGGATAGGGGGATCTGTAGAGGATAGGGGGGGATCTGTAGAGGAAGGGGGATCTGTAGAGGATAGGGGGGATCTGTAGAGGATAGAGGGGGGATCTGTAGAGGATAGGGGGATCTGTAGAGGATAGAGGGGGATCTGTAGAGGATAGGGGATCTGTAGAGGATAGGGGGATCTGTAGAGGATAGGGGGATCTGTAGAGGACAGGGGGATCTGTAGAGGATAGGGGGATCTGTAGAGGATAGGGGGATCTGTAGAGGATAGGGGGATCTGTTCGCTGCTCTGCCCCCCCAATGGTGGAACAAACTCCCTCACGACGCCAGGACAGCGGAGTCAATCACCACCTTCCGGAGACACCTGAAACCCCACCTCTTTAAGGAATACCTAGGATAGGATAAGTATTCCTTCTCACCCCCCTTTAAGATTTAGATGCACTATTGTAAAGTGACTGTTCCACTGGATGTCACAAGGTGAATGCACCAATTTGTAAGTCGCTCTGGATAAGAGCGTCTGCTAAATGACTTAAATGTAAATGTTGTAAATGTAAATCTGTAGAGGATAGGGGGGATCTGTAGAGGATATGGGGGGATCTGTAGAGGGGGGGATCTGTAGAGGATAGGGGGATCTGTAGAGGATAGGGGGATCTGTAGAGGATGGGGGGATCTGTAGAGGGGGGATCTGTAGAGGATAGGGGGATCTGTAGAGGATAGGGGGGATCTGTAGAGGATAGGGGGATCTGTAGAGGATAGGGGGGATGTCGCTCTGGATAAGAGCGTCTGCTAAATGACTTAAATGTAAATGTAGGATAGGGGGATCTGTAGAGGATAGGGGGATCTGTAGAGGATAGGGGGATCTGTAGAGGATAGGGGGATCTGTAGAGGATAGGGGGATCTGTAGAGGATAGGGGGATCTGTAGAGGATAGGGGGATCTGTAGAGGATAGGGGGATCTGTAGAGGATAGGGGGATCTGTAGAGGATAGGGGGATCTGTAGAGGATAGGGGGATCTGTAGAGGATAGGGGGATCTGTAGAGGATATAGGGGGATCTGTAGAGGATATGGGGGGATCTGTAGAGGATATGGGGGGATCTGTAGAGGATAGGGGGATCTGTAGAGGATAGAGGGGGATCTGTAGAGGATATGGGGGATCTGTAGAGGATAGGGGGATCTGTAGAGGATAGGGGGAACTGTAGAGGATAGGGGGATCTGTAGAGGAT
>NC_060183.1:82203329-82207557 GCF_021184085.1 Oncorhynchus gorbuscha | reverse complement strand
TCAAAACACAACGCTCCTAATATGATCTAATACAACATTATGACTACAGCTTCAATTATTCAAAACACAACGCTCCTAATATGATCTAATACAACATTATGACTACAGCTTCAATTATTCAAAACACAACGCTCCTAATATGATCTAATACAACATTATGACTACAGCTTCAATTATTCAAAACACAACGCTCCTAATATGATCTAATACAACATTATGACTACAGCTTCAATTATTCAAAACACAACGCTCCTAATATGATCTAATACAACATTATGACTACAGCTTCAATTATTCAAAAACACAACGCTCCTAATATGATCTAATACAACATTATGATCAATACTAATTATTCAAAACACAACGCTCCTAATATGATCTATCACAACATTATGACTACAGCTTCACTATTCAAAACACAACGCTCCTAATATGATCTAATACAACATTATGACTACAGCTTCAATTATTCAAAACACAACGCTCCTAATATGATCTAATACAACATTATGACTACAGCTTCAATTATTCAAAACACAACGCTCCTAATATGATTAATACAACATTATGACTACAGCTTCAATTAGTTCAAAACACAACGCTCCTAATATGATCTAATACAACATTATGACTACAGCTTCAATTATTCAAAACACAACGCTCCTAATATATCTAATACAACATTATGACTACAGCTTCAATTCATGAGATAACTGCAATCAATGTTTTTCTTCTTTGGTTGTTTAGAAACATTTCTCCCAAACGGAGCTAAAAGTTCATTTAAAAAACAACAACATTTCTTTCAATCTCCGCTATCAAAAACCACAACGGCTATCCCCTCGATAGGGGGAAAAATATATATATCTTGGGTCGACCGAGAGTCATCCTGCTCCGCCCACACTGAAGCTGTGACATCATTTCAGCCATTTAGTTTCACTTGTTTCTAACTGAAAGTTCTGTTTTTACAGAAATCCCTAATATGTCTGCAAAAAAAAAATCCCTCATTTCCTCCAACCCTTGCTCTCTTTATGTGAAACATGTGAGGGTCCCCTGTGACCAATAGGACCTGACCTATAGCCTATCATAATCACATCAATAAATTGGTTATAACAAATACCCCACAACGTAACAACCTGACAGCAAAATGGATGTGGAGGACGTGAAAAAGACACACACACACACACACACAAAAAAAGGCACATTTTTACTGGTTGCCCAGGAGGGAAAGGGGAAGTCAGATGTGTGAAAGACATTTGACTTAGTTGTGGAGATCCAGACAAAGGAGGGTATAGGAACAAGCGTTGGGTGAGTATTATGTATGCCAAACATGTGCTATTAGATTACAATATTATAATTCTCTCTGACAATCTAGAACAGTGTAAACACTAAATAAACAACCAGCCAGCCAGCCAAGCCAGCCAGCCAGCCAGCCAGCCAGCCAGCTAGCCAGTGAGTGAGTGAGTGAGCCAGCCAACCAATCTATCTATCTAATGCCTTTTATTACAGCAGAACAGGAACAGTTTGTATTGCATTCGTGAATTACGATATATTTAATATGTTTAGGCTAATTATTCAAAGCTCCCTTTTGTTATTTAATTTAAAAAAACTAAAACGCTTCATTACATTTCTAAGCTGTCACGTTCTGTCCATCGTTCGTATGCGTTTTCCTTGTTTTAGTGTTGGTCAGGGCGTGAGCTGGGTGGGCATTCTATGTTGTGTGTCTGGTTTGTCTATTTCTATGTTTGGCCTGATATGGTTCTCAATCAGAGGCAGGTGTTTGTCGTTGTCTCTGATTGGGAACCATATTTTGGTAGCCTGTTTTGTGTTGGGTTTTGTGGGTGATTGTTCCTGTATCTGTGTTTGCACCAGATAGGACTGTTTAGGTTTTCACTTTTCTTGTTTTGTATAGTCTGTTCATGTATAGTCGTCTTTATTAAAAAACATGAATAACCACCACGCTGCATTTTGGTCCACCTCTCTTTCACCAGAAGAAAACCCTTTCAAAAGCAGTGTGATGGCAAGTATTTCTGTGTTTTTTATTTTTAATTTCTAGTAACCTTTGCTATTTGTTATTACGGATTAATGTGTTTCGATTGCTGAGGGTTTTTATTTTATTTTAGATTTAAGGCTGTAACGTGCCGAAACGTGGAAAAGGAAAGGGGTCCGAATACTTTCCAAAACCACTGTATTCATCACGAACAATTTCATTATCACATGTCTTTGTGTGATGTACTGCGCCATCCCCAAGACCAGAGACAATCAGACAGGTGTCTCATGGGAAAACAAATGACTGCTCAACCAAAGAAAGCTTGGTCGACCAAACAATCGATCAGTCCAACTAAATGGGGTCAGTCATAAAAACCAAAATCTGTAATTTGTTTTTCAGCCCAAACAGCAGCCCTGCTTTTGTTTGTAAATACCATCAACTGACATAATCGTTCAACCGTCATAACTATTACAGATTGCACCTTTAAAGGCTAATTCCTCTGGCACCAACTAAAGAATCAGAGAAATCAACAAGGTGATGGCATGTAGTGTTCATACAACCATTGTCACATTCCCCAGTTTCTGTGTTGGTGTTCGGGTGTCTGTGTGTCTATTTCAGGAAATGGCTTCCTGGATTCCAAAGCAGCTGATTGGTCGGCCCATCACTAATTGGCGCTCTGACCCCGCCCTCTCGTCAGGGGATACAGCTGTCTGCAATTACCGATTCTTAATAAAGGAGGGAGAGCTTCTTTGTATGTTCTGGTATATTTGTTGAAAGTGTTTTGGTAACCTCTCCTGTAGAGGTATGTGTATACCATAGTACCTAGTGTTTTGGTAGCCTCTCCTGTAGAGGTATGTGTATACCATAGTACCTAGTGTTTTGGTAGCCTCTCCTGTAGAGGTATGTGTATACCATAGTACCTAGTGTTTTGGTAGCCTCTCCTGTAGAGGTAGGTGTATACCATAGTACCTAGTGTTTTGGTAGCCTCTCCTGTAGAGGTATGTGTATAGCATAGTACCTAGTGTTTTGGTAGCCTCTCCTGTAGAGGTAGGTGTATACCATAGTACCTAGTGTTTTGGTAACCTCTCCTGTAGAGGTATGTGTATACCATAGTACCTAGTGTTTTGGTAACCTCTCCTGTAGAGGTATGTGTATACCATAGTACCTAGTGTTTTGGTAGCCTCTCCTGTAGAGGTATGTGTATACCATAGTACCTAGTGTTTTGGTAACCTCTCCTGTAGAGGTATGTGTATACCATAGTACCTAGTGTTTTGGTAGCCTCTCCTGTAGAGGTATGTGTATACCATAGTACCTAGTGTTTTGGTAGCCTCTCCTGTAGAGGTATGTGTATACCGTAGTACCTAGTGTTTTGGTAACCTCTCCTGTAGTGGTATGTGTATACCATAGTACCTAGTGTTTTGGTAGCCTCTCCTGTAGAGGTATGTGTATACCATAGTACCTAGTGTTTTGGTAGCCTCTCCTGTAGAGGTATGTGTATACCATACCTAGTGTTTTGGTAGCCTCTCCTGTGTACCTAGTGTTTTGGTAGCCTCTCCTGTAGAGGTATGTGTATAGCATAGTACCTAGTGTTTTGGTAGCCTCTCCTGTAGAGGGCATGTGTATATATGATACCACAAGTGTTTTGGTAGCCTCTCCTGTGTACCTAGTGTTTTGGTAGCCTCTCCTGTAGAGGCAATAATGTATCTCATAGTACCTAATTTTTGCAGTAGCCCTCTCCTGTAGAGGTAGGTGTATACCATAGTACCTAGTGTTTTGGTAGCCTCTCCTGTAGAGGTAGGTGTATACCATAATTGCACCTAGTGTTTTGGTAGCCTCTCCTGTAAGAGGTATGTGTAGTACCTAGTGTTTTGGTAGCCTCTCCTGTAGGGGGTATGTGTATACCATAGTACCTAGTGTTTTGGTAGCCTCTCCTGTAGAGGTAGGTGTATACCATAATTTTCAGTGTTTTGGTAGCCTCTCCTGTGAGAGGAGTATGTGTGTAGCATAGTACCTAGTGTTTGGTAGCCTCTCCTGTAGAGGTATGTGTATAGCATAGTACCTAGTGTTTTTGGTAGCCTCTCCTGTAGAGGTATGTGTATACCATAGTACCTAGTGTTTTGGTAGCCTCTCCTGTAGAGGTATGTGTATACCATAGTACCTAGTGTTTTGGTAGCCTCTCCTGTAGAGGTATGTGTATACCATAGTACCTAGTGTTTTGGTAGCCTCTCCTGTAGAGGTATG
>NC_060183.1:82193856-82203229 GCF_021184085.1 Oncorhynchus gorbuscha | reverse complement strand
GTCTAATGTGACAGGCTGGGGAGAGGAACCTGGTCTAATGTGACAGGCTGGGAGAGGGACCTAATGTGATCTGGGAGAGGGACAATGTGACAGGCTGGGAGAGGGAAGAGGAACCTGGTCTAATGTGACAGGCTGGGAGAGGAACCTGGTCTAATGTGATAGGCTGGGAGAGGGAGAGGAACCTGGTCTAATGTGACAGGCTGGGAGAGGAACCTGGTCTAATGTGACAGGCTGGGAGGGAGAGGAACCTGGTCTAATGTGACAAGGCTGGGAGGGAGAGGAACCTGGTCTAATGTGACAAGCTGGGAGGGAGAGGAACCTGGTCTAATGTGACAAGGCTAGGAGAGGGAGAGGAACCTGGTCTAATGTGACAGGCTAGGAGAGGGAGAGGAACCTGGTCTAATGTGACAAGCTGGGAGAGGAACCTGGCTAATGTGACAAGCTGGGAGAGGGGAGAGGAACCTGGTCTAATGTGACAAGCTGGGAGAGGGAGAGGAACTAAGTGACAGGCTGGGAGGGAGAGGAACCTGGTCTAATGTGACAATGAACCTGACATGTGACAAGCTGGGAGAGGAACCTGGTCTAATGTGACAGGCTAATGTAGCTGGGAGAGGAACCTGGATAGGCTGGGAGAGGGACTTGTGACAGGCTGGGAGAGGAGGGAGGCTGGGAGGAACCTGGTCTAATGTGACAGGCTGGGAGAGGAACCTGGTCTAATGTGACAGGCTGGGAGAGGAACCTGGTCTAATGTAGGAGAGGGAGAGGAACCTGGTCTAATGTGACAAGCTAGGAGAGGGAGAGGAACCTGCTAGGAGAGGAGAGAGACCTGGTCTAATGTGACAGGCTAGGAGGGAGAGAGGCTCCTAATGTGACAGGCTAGGAGAGGAGGAACCTGGTCTAATGTGACTAGAGAGGGAGAGGAAGGTCTGACAGGCTAGGAGAGGAACCTGGTCTAATGTGACAGGCTAATGTGAGAGGGAGAGGAACCTGGTCTAATGTGACAGGCTAGGAGAGGAACCTGGTCTAATGTGACAGGCTAGGAGAGGGAGAGGAACCTGGTCTAATGTGACAGGCTAGGAGAGGGAGAGGAACCTGGTCTAATGTGACAGGCTGGGAGAGGAACCTGGTCTAATGTGACAGGGGAGAGGAACCTGGACAGGCTAATGTGACAGGCTGGGAGAGGGAGAGGAACCTGGTCTAATGTGACAGGCTAGGAGAGGGAGAGGAACCTGGTCTAATGTGACCAGGCTATGTGACAGGCTAGGGAGAGGAACCTGGTCTAATGTGACAGGCTAGGAGGGAGAGAACCTGGTCTAGTGAGCTGGGAGAGGAACCTGGTCTAATGTGATAGGCTGGGAGAGGAACCTGGTCTAATGTGACAGGCTTTAAGACACTACCAGCTTTCAGACAGTAGGCAATTAAAGGTCACAGTTATGAAAACTTAGGACACTAGAGGCCTTTCTACTGACTCTGAAAAACACAAAAATAAAGATGCCCAGGGTCCCTGCTCATCTGCGTGATCGTGCCTTAGGCATGCTGCAAGGAGGCATTGAGGACTGTAGATGTGGCCAGGCCAATAAATTGCAATGTCCGTACTGTGAGACGCCTAAGACAGCGCTACAGGGAGACAGAACGGACAGCTGATCGTCCTCACAGTAGCAGACCACGTGTAACAACACCTGCACAGGATCGGTACATCCAAACACCACACCTGCCGGACAGGTACAGGATGGCAACAACAACAGCCCGAGTTACACCAGGAACACGCAATCCCTCCATCAGTGCCCAGACTATCCGCAAGGGGCTGAGAGAGGCTGGACTGAGGGGCTTGTAGGCCTGTTGTAAGGCAATGGATTAATGGTCATTGTAGTTAATTAGCACATTTTTTTTGCGCTGAACTAGGTTGAATATTTGTTTAATGAAAACTACAACTCCCTTCAGCCCAGTGTTCCACATGGAGTTGATTTCTCTCTAGAGAAATAGCACGTTGGGCTCACAAAAAAAAACAGAACTAAATGGAATTCACGTAAGTGGACTAAGATTAGTCAATTTAATAAAAAATAAAATGTTGGTTAATCACTCAGCACTAGAAGTGCTTAAGAGCTACAGTATGCCACCAAAACGTAGATACATGTAGAGCTACAGTATGCCACCAAAACGTAGATACATGTAGAGCTACAGTATGCCAACAAAACGTAGATACATGTAGAGCTACAGTATGCCAACAAAACGTAGATACATGTAGAGCTACAGTATGCCAACAAAAACGTAGATACATGTAGAGCTACAGTATGCCAACAAACGTAGATACATGTAGAGCTACAGTATGCCAACAAAACGTAGATACATGTAGAGCTACAGTATGCCAACAAAACGTAGATACATGTAGAGCTACAGTATGCCAACAAAACGTAGATACATGTAGAGCTACAGAACAAAACAATCTCAGTGTAGAAATGCTAGTCCGCGATGGGACAAGAACATCCCTGCCGGCCAAACCCTCCCCTAACCCGGACGACGCTGGTCCAATTATGCGCCGCCCCATGGACCTCCCGGTCGAACCCAGATTCTCTAGTGGCACTGTGATGCAGTGCCTTAGACCACTGCGCCACTCGGGAGGGACTCCATAATTGGAGCACATGACAGATGGATGGACAGAACAGAGAGGATGGGTGGTGTGATAGAGGAGTGGAGGAAGGATGGATGGCCATAGAAGCCACTGAGCTGTGGGGGTACTCGAGAAGTCTCATGAGGGGTACTCGAGAAGTCTCAATTGGGGGTACTCGAGAAGTCTCATGAGGGGGCACTCGGATCCCTGGGGGTACTTGAGAAGTCTCATGAGGAGGGACTCTGGGCAGAGAAAAATTCAGTTGGTGCTGCAGTAACCGAAAAAAGGTTGGGAACCACAGTACTAGAGAGTATGAGAACGGTCGAAAGTCACAAGTAGGTCTTATTTGGAATACCAGCGTTCAACTAATTAAAATACTACTGAAGAACAACGTGGTGGTGATCAAGAGAACATGCATCAGCTGAGAGTTAATCTGATGTGGACAGTAGGGAGGGAGGAGGAGTTGGTTCAGTTTGAAGGGGCAGGCTGAGGTGTGGGAACGAGAGGAGGAGAAATAAACGTGTGAGGCTTTACGGATTAGAGATGAAAGCGGAGGAGACGTGGAGAGTAAGTGGGGAGACACAGCGAGACATGGGGAAGCACAGGGGAGAGGGGGGGCTGGGGCGCAGAGGAGGTGCGAGGAGAGGCGCGGGAGGCTTTGCAGTCAGACTCGAAGATGATGGCCTTTAACTCTCTCTTTCTCACACACACACACTGCCCTCCTCTCTGCTTTCTCTTGTCCTCGTCAGATGTGAAGGAGAAACGAGCTCCACAGCTGCCCTCAGAGGAGATGACAGAGAGAGATGAGAAGGGGGAGAGAGAAGGGAGAGGAGAATAAAAGGGAGAGGAGAAGAGAGGAGAAGGGAGAAGAGGAGATGGGAGGAAAGGAGAGAGCAGAAGGGAGGAGAAAGGAGAAGGGAGGAGAGAGGAGAAGGGAGGAGAGAGGAGAAGGGAGGAGAGAGGAGAAGGGAGGAGAGAGGAGAAGGGAGGAGAGAGGAGAAGGGAGGAGAGAGGAGAAGGGAGGAGAGAGGAGAAGGGAGGAGAGAGGAGAAGGGAGGAGAGTTGGAGAAGGGAGGAGAGTTGGAGAAGGGAGGAGAGTTGGAGAGGAAAAGGGATGAGAGAGGAGAGAAGAGGAGATGGGAGGAGAGAGCAGAAGGGAGGAGAAAGGAGAAGGGAGGAGAGAGGAGAAGGGAGGAGAGAGGAGAAGGGAGGAGAGAGGAGAAGGGAGGAGAGAGGAGGAGTGGATGTGACACTCAAGTCCCTCAGACAGACAGACAGCCAGGAGGGACCAGACAGACAGCCAGGAGGGACCAGACAGACAGCCAGGAGGGACCAGACAGACAGCCAGGAGGGACCAGACAGACAGCCAGGAGGGACCAGACAGACAGCCAGGAGGGACCAGACAGACAGCCAGGAGGGACCAGACAGACAGCCAGGAGGGACCAGACAGACGTCTCAAAAGACCAGACAGGCAGGAGGGACCAGACAGACAGCCAGCCAGGAGGGACCAGACAGACAGACAGCCAGGAGGGACCAGACAGACAGACAGCCAGGAGGGACCAGACAGACAGACAGCCAGGAGGGACCAGACAGACAGACAGCCAGGAGGGACCAGACAGACAGACAGCCAGGAGGGACCAGACAGACAGACAGCCAGGAGGGACCAGACAGACAGACAGCCAGGAGGGACCAGACAGACAGACAGCCAGGAGGGACCAGACAGACAGCCAGGAGGGACCAGACAGACAGCCAGGAGGGACCAGACAGACAGCCAGGAGGGACCAGACAGACAGCCAGGAGGGACCAGACAGACAGCCAGGAGGGACCAGACAGACAGACAGGAGGGACCAGACAGACAGCCAGGAGGGACCAGACAGACAGCCAGGAGGGACCAGACAGACAGCCAGGAGGGACCAGACAGACGTCTCAAAAGACCAGACAGCCAGGAGGGACCAGACAGACAGGCAGCCAGGGGCGACCAGACAGACAGGCAGCCAGGGGGGACCAGACAGACAGCCAGCCAGGGGGGACCAGACAGACAGGCAGCCAGGGGCGACCAGACCGGCAGCCAGGGGCGACCAGACAGACAGCCAGGGGGGGCCAGACAGACAGGCAGGAGGGACCAGACAGACAGGCAGGAGGGACCAGACAGCCAAATCTTTCACCCGTTTACATTCCCAACCAGTTGGAACAAACAGAAACCACATAGACACCACTATATTTACATCCTACCAACCCATATAGACACCACTATATTTACATCCTACCAACCCATATAGACACCACTATATTTACATCCTACCAACCCATATAGACACCACTATATTTACATCCTACCGACCCATATAGACACCACTATATTTACATCCTACCTACCTATCCATTCATCTCAAAGGACCCTAATATGAATCTAATTTCTCTACATCCTTCCTTCCCTACAACGGTTTCTCAAATCTAGTCCTGGATTAACGAAGCATCTCTAACACCGCAACATCTTGCCACACAACCACACCCTGCCACACAACCACACCCTGCCACACAACCACACCCTGCCACACACAACCACACCCTGCCACACACAACCACACCCTGCCACACACAACCACACCCTGCCACACACAACCACACCCTGCCACACAACCACACCCTGCCACACAACCACACCCTGCCACACAACCACACCCTGCCACACAACCACACCCTGCCACACAACCACACCCTGCCACACAACCACACACAACCACACCCTGCCACACAACCACACCCTGCCACACAACCACACACAACCACACCCTGCCACACAACCACACCCTGCCACACAACCACACCCTGCCACACAACCACACCCTGCCACACAACCACACCCTGCCACACAACCACACCCTGCCACACAACCACACCCTGCCACACAACCACACAACACACCCTGCCACACAACCACACCCTGCCACACAACCACACACAACCACACCCTGCCACACAACCACACCCTGCCACACAACCACACCCTGCCACACAACCACACACAACCACACACAACCACACCCTGCCACACAACCACACACAACCACACCCTGCCACACAACCACACACAACCACACCCTGCCACACAACCACACACAACCACACCCTGCCACACAACCACACCCTGCCACACAACCACACCCTGCCACACAACCACACACAACCACACCCTGCCACACAACCACACACAACCACACCCTGCCACACAACCACACCCTGCCACACAACCACACACAACCACACCCTGCCACACAACCACACCCTGCCACACAACCACACAACGCCACACCCTGCCACACAACGCCACACCCTGCCACACAACCACACCCTGCCACACAACCACACCCTGCCACACAACCACACCCTGCCACACAACCACACCCTGCCACACAACCACACCCTGCCACACAACCACACCCTGCCACACAACCACACCCTGCCACACAACCACACACAACCACACCCTGCCACACAACCACACACAACCACACCCTGCCACACAACCACACCCTGCCACACAACCACACCCTGCCACACCCTGCCACACAACCACACCCTGCCACACAACCACACCCTGCCACACAACCACACCCTGCCACACAACCACACCCTGCCACACAACCACACCCTGCCACACCCTGCCACACCCTGCCACACAACGCCACACAACGCCACACAACGCCACACCCTGCCACACAACCACACCCTGCCACACAACCACACCCTGCCACACAACCACACCCTGCCACACAACCACACCCTGCCACACAACCACACCCTGCCACACAACCACACCCTGCCACACAACCACACCCTGCCACACAACCACACACAACCACACCCTGCCACACAACCACACCCTGCCACACAACCACACCCTGCCACACAACCACACCCTGCCACACAACCACACCCTGCCACACAACCACACAACCACACCCTGCCACACAACCACACCCTGCCACACAACCACACCCTGCCACACAACCACACACAACCACACCCTGCCACACAACCACACACAACCACCCCTGCCACACAACCACACCCTGCCACACAACCACACACAACCACACCCTGCCACACAACCACACCCTGCCACACAACCACACCCTGCCACACAACCACACCCTGCCACACAACCACACCCTGCCACACCCTGCCACACAACGCCACACCCTGCCACACAACCACACCCTGCCACACAACCACACCCTGCCACACAACCACACCCTGCCACACAACCACACCCTGCCACACAACCACACCCTGCCACACAACCACACACAACCACACCCTGCCACACAACCACACCCTGCCACACAACCACACCCTGCCACACAACCACACAACCACACCCTGCCACACAACCACACCCTGCCACACAACCACACACAACCACAGCCTGCCACACAACCACACACAACCACACCCTGCCACACAACCACACCCTGCCACACAACCACACCCTGCCACACAACCACACCCTGCCACACAACCACACCCTGCCACACAACCACACCCTGCCACACCCTGCCACACAACCACACCCTGCCACACAACCACACACAACCACCTGCCACACAACCACACCCTGCCACACAACCACACCCTGCCACACAACCACACCCTGCCACACAAACACACACAACCACCTGCCACACAACCACACCCTGCCACACAACCACACACAACCACACCCTGCCACACAACCACACACAACCACCTGCCACACAACCACACCCTGCCACACAACCACACACAACCACACCCTGCCACACCCTGCCACACAACACACCCTGCCACACCCTGCCACACAACCACACCCTGCCACACAACCACACACAACCACACCCTGCCACACCCTAACACACCCTGCCACACCCTAACACACCCTGCCACACAACCACACCTTGCCACACAACCACACCCTGCCACACAACCACACCCTGCCACACAACCACACACAACCACACCCTGCCACAACCACACCCTGCCACCCAACCACACCCTGCCACACAACCACACCCTGCCACACCTTGCCACACAACCACACCCTGCCACACAACCACACCCTGCCACAACCACACCCTGCCACCCAACCACACCCTGCCACACAACCACAGCCTGCCACACAACCACACACAACCACACCCTGCCACACAACCACACACAACCACACCCTGCCACACAACCACACACAACCACACAACCACACCCTGCCACACCCTGCCACACAACACACCCTGCCACACCCTGCCACACAACCACACCCTGCCACACAACCACACCCTGCCACACCCTAACACACCCTGCCACACCCTAACACACCCTGCCACACAACCACACCCTGCCACACCCTAACACACCCTGCCACACCCTAACACACCCTGCCACACAACCACACACAACCACACCCTGCCACACAACCACACAACCACACCCTGCCACACAACCACACCCTGCCACACAACCACACCCTGCCACACAACCACACCCTGCCACCCAACCACACCCTGCCACCCAACCACACCCTGCCACCCAACCACACCCTGCCACCCAACCACACCCTGCCACACCCTGCCACACAACCACAGCCTGCCACACAACCACAGCCTGCCACACAACACACACAACCACACAACACACACAACCACACCCTGCCACACAACCACACCCTGCCACACAACACACCCTGCCACACAACACAGCTGACGCCTTAATTTTTTTTGACGTTTCTCTGATTGGTTGGGAAGTAAAACCATAGCAACAATCAACAATCGGCAGCGTAGCCTAGTGGTTAGAGCGTTGGACTAGTAACCGGAAGGTTGCGAGTTCAAACCCCCGAGCTGACAAGGTACAAATCTGTCGTTCTGCCCCTGAACAGGCAGTTAACCCACTGTTCCCAGGCCGTCATTGAAAATAAGAATTTGTTCTTAACTGACTTGCCTGGTTAAAGGTAAAAAAAAAATTTAAAAAAATATCACTGTGTGCTTTGATCCTCTCATCTATAACCTACATTTCCTCTCCTCCTCCATGCAAAGCTTCCATCCTGAGCAGTGGGTCCATTATGAAATAAGGCTATTAGAAGAGCAGTGTATTGTAAATGTTGTAGCGGCATGTAGCATGCTGGTAGTGTGTGTGTGTGTACACAGTATGTACCTAAGCATGGCTGGTCAGCTTGGTTGGTAGTGGAGGAGAAGAAAGGTATGGCATGGAGAGAGAGAGGAAGGGGAGGAGACAGGAAGGGGAGGGGAGAGGAAGGGTTAGGGGGACGCAGGGAGAGAGAGCATCCCTGTACACACACACACACACACACACATAGGCCAGGGATCATCAACTAGATTCAGCCGTGGGTCGTCCCAGCAATCAGATCACCGAGAGGCCCCAGCAATCAGATCCCCGAGAGGCCCCAGCAATCAGATCCCCGAGAGGCCCCAGCAATCAGATCCCCGAGAGGCCCCAGCAATCAGATCCCCGAGAGGCCCCAGCAATCGACCTCAAAGCAAAAAAAAAATTTAAATGACATTTCTGTAAGTTGAGTCTGTTGTTACAGCCGGGTGTTAACACTGCACAAAGGTAGTTCATCAGTAAGCATTGCATTGTAAGCAATCACTGCATGGCTCGACGTTATTGAGAACAAAAATACGCTCTCAGGCCGGGCCGAGCTGGCGGGTCGGCTTGCTGCAGACCAGTCAATACCCCCAGACATGCTTGACAATTTATCATTTTCAGCTCTCA
>NC_060183.1:82186356-82191356 GCF_021184085.1 Oncorhynchus gorbuscha | reverse complement strand
CTCCCCCTCTCTGCGTGGCTATCTGCTGGACTCCCCCTCTCTCTGCGTGGCTAAGCTATCTGCTGGACTCCCCTCTCTGCGTGGCTATCCTGCTGGACTCCCCCTCTCTGTGGCTATCCTGCTGGACTCCCCCTCTCTGCATGGCTATCCTGCTGGACTCCCCCTCTCTGCATGGCTATCCTGCTGGACTCCCCCCTCTCTGCGTGGCTATCCTGCTGGACTCCCCCTCTCTGCGTGGCTATCCTGCTGGACTCCCCCCTCTCTGCGTGGCTATCCTGCTGGACTCCCCCCTCTCTGCGTGGCTATCTGCTGGACTCCCCCTCTCTGCGTGGCTAT
This sequence comes from Oncorhynchus gorbuscha, assembly GCF_021184085.1. NCBI lineage: Eukaryota > Metazoa > Chordata > Actinopteri > Salmoniformes > Salmonidae > Oncorhynchus > Oncorhynchus gorbuscha. Next base: position 82,191,020 of record NC_060183.1, on the reverse strand, counting down.
CTGCTGGACTCCCCCTCTCTCTGCGTGGCTAAGCTATCTGCTGGACTCCCCCCCCTCTCTGCGTGGCTATCCTGCTGGACTCCCCCTCTCTGCGTGGCTATCCTGCTGGACTCCCCCTCTCTGCATGGCTATCCTGCTGGACTCCCCCTCTCTGCGTGGCTATCCTGCTGGACTCCCCCCTCTCTGCGTGGCTATCCTGCTGGACTCCCCCTCTCTGCGTGGCTATCCTGCTGGACTCCCCCTCTCTGCGTGGCTATCCTGCTGGACTCCCCCTCTCTGCGTGGCTATCCTGCTGGACTCCCCCCTCTCTGCGTGGCTATCTGCTGGACTCCCTCTCTCTGCGTGGCTAAGCTATCCTGCTGGACTCCCCTCTCTGCGTGGCTATCTGCCTGGACTCCCCCTCTCTGCGTGGCTATCTGCTGGACTCCCCTCTCTGCGTGGCTATCTGCTGGACTCCCCCTCTCTGCGTGGCTATCTGCTGGACTCCCCCTCTCTGCGTGGCTATCTGCTGGACTCCCCCTCTCTGCGTGGCTATCTGCTGGACTCCCCCCTCTCTGCGTGGCTATCTGCTGGACTCCCCCTCTCTGCGTGGCTATCTGCTGGACTCCCCTCTCTGCGTGGCTATCTGCTGGACTCCCCCTCTCTGCGTGGCTATCTGCTGGACTCCCCCTCTCTGCGTGGCTATCTGCTGGACTCCCCCCTCTCTGCGTGGCTATCTGCTGGACTCCCCCCCTCTCTGCGTGGCTATCTGCTGACTCCCCCCTCTCTGCGTGCTATCTGCTGGACTCCCCCTCTCTCGTGGCTATCTGCTGGACTCCCCCTCTCTGCGTGGCTATCTGCTGACTCGCCCTCTCTGCGTGGCTATCTGCTGGACTCGCCTCTCTGCGTGGCTATCTGCTGACTCCCTCTCTGCGTGGCTATCTGCTGGACTCCCCCCTCTCTGCGTGGCTATCTGCTGGACTCCCCCCCTCTGCGTGGCTATCTGCTGGACTCCCCCCTCTCTGCGTGGCTATCTGCTGGACTCCCCCTCTCTGCGTGGCTATCTGCTGGACTCCCCCCTCTCTGCGTGGCTAGGCTATCTGCTGGACTCCCCCCTCTGCGTGGCTAGGCTATCTGCTGGACTCCCCCCTCTCGTCCTACCAGACCCCCCTCTCATCCTACCGGACCCCCTCCCTCGTCCTACCGGACCCCCCTTCCCTACCTAACGCTGAACACACTACCAGCCTATCACAACTCTCTGTGACTCAACGCCACCGCCCCATCACAACGCAACGCCACCGGCCAATCACAACGCAACGCCACCGGCCTATCACAACGCAACGCCACCGGCCTATCACAACTCAACAGTGTGAACTGTGTTACTCTAACTCAGTAATTAGAGTACAGTATTGGAAATTCTATGTGCTTCTTGACAGGCCAATGGCCATGCAAGATACTAACCATTGGACATGCTCCTTACAGGACACATCACTGCACTCTATACTCCTCTGTAAACTGGTCATCTCTGTATACCCGTCGCAAGACCCACTGGTTGATGCTTATTTATAAAACCCTCTTAGGCCTCACTCTCCCCTATCTAAGATATATACTGCAGCCCTCATCCTCCTCATACAACACCCGTTCTGCCAGTCACATTCTGTTAAAGGTCCCCAAAGCACACACGTCCCTAGGGCGCTCCTCTTTTCAGTTCACTGCAGCTAGCGACTGGAACGAGCTGCAACAAACACTCAAACTGGACAGTTTTATCTCAACCTCTTCATTCAAAGAGTCAGTCATGACAGTTGTGGCTGCTTTGTGTGAAGTATTGTTGTCACTACCTTGTCCTTTGTGCTGTTGTCTGTGCCCAATAATGTGTGTACCATGTTGTTGTCATGTGTTGTTGCCACCATGTTGTGTTGTTACCATGTTGTTCTGCTACCATGCTGATACCATGTTGGGTTGCCACCATGCTGGGTTGATACCATGTTGGGTTGATACCATGTTGGGTTGATACCATGTTGTTCTGCTACCATGCTGATACCATGTTGGGTTGATACCATGTTGTGTTGTTACCATGTTGTTCTGCTACCATGCTGATACCATGTTGGGTTGATACCATGTTGGGTTGATACCATGCAACAGTCTACAAGGTAGTGTGTGTGTCCAGGTAAGAGCTTGGAGTCCTGTAGACAACAGTCTACACGGTAGTGTGTGTGTCCAGGTAAGAGCTTGGAGTCCTGTAGACAACAGTCTACACGGTAGTGTGTGTGTCCAGGTGTTTTCCTACCTGCTATGATGTCATCGTCCGTGACTTCCATCTCTTCGGCAGTGGGGAGCTGTGTTTCCACAGGAAGGGTATCGGGAAGGGGTGGGGACGGCACGGCGGCGTCAGCAGAGGTTCCCGCTGTACAAACACAAATAAACAACACACATCAGGTCAAGAAGACTGTCCAACAACCATTTCTAGCCTGTTTCAACCACATTCTCCAATGGGTCAGTGGATGTTCCCTGTAAAGACCAAATAAATAACACACATTATGTTTAGATAGAAATGTGATAAATAAAGTTTGATTGGATGGTTGATGTTAATAGATTGAAAAAAAAAAATGTTCAACTGAAAACTATTTTCATTTGAGAAAAATATCCTCATCATAATTTGCACGGATGTAAAAATGTGGAGAAGTCCATTGAGCCATACCACCACGATCGTTCTGGGTGACACAGTCAGAAACTAAGGAATTCAGACAGACACAAAACCCACTAACCTCCTTCCTGCTACAATTAATGTCACTAATTTCCCCTGGTTCCTTTGTGTCCCTTGGTTAAGTATCTCATCAGGCCTTATTGGGGATGGAAGCAACATTACAGTTCCTTCATTAACCCCTTTATCATTACACCTACTTTTATTCTGCCGGTTCATTTAACCCTTATCCTGGATTTACCTTAAAATACGCTTTTCATTACGACCAGGACAGTGAATCAATGGTGCTTAAAGGTGAGAACGAGCTAATCTCTGCAGCGCTAATTAATGAAGCTAAATGCCCCTCTCCTCCTCCTCTTCATCTCTCTGCTCCTCCTTTCCCCCTCCTCCTCTCCATCTCTCTGCTCCTCCCTTTCCCCCTCCTCCTCCTCCTCTCCATCTCTCTGCTCCTCCCTTCCCCCTCCTCCTCCCCCCCTCTCCATCTCTCTGCTCCTCCCTTTCCCCCTCCTCCTCCTCCTCCTCTCCATCTCTCTGCTCCTCCCTTCCCCCTCCTCCTCCTCCCTCTCCATCTCTCTGCTCCTCCCTTTCCCCTCATCTCCATCTCTGCTCCTCCCTTTCCCCTCATCTCCATCTCTCTGCTCCTCCCTTTCCCCCCTCATCTCCATCTCTCTGCTCCTCCCTTTCCCCTCATCTCCATCTCTCTGCTCCTCCCTTTCCCCCTCATCTCCATCTCTCTGCTCCTCCCTTTCCCCCTCATCTCCATCTCTCTGCTCCTCCCTTTCCCCCTCCCCCTCCTCTTCTCCATCTCTCTCTGCTCCTCCCTTTCCTCCTCCTCCTCCTCCCCTTCTCCATCTCTCTGCTCCTCCCTTTCCTCCTCCTCCTCCTCCCCTTCATCTCTCTGCTCCTCCCTTCCCCCCTCCTCTTCATCTCTGCTCCTCCCTTTCCCCCTCCTCTTCATCTCTCTGCTCCTCCCTTCCCCCTCCTCTTCATCTCTCTGCTCCTCCCTTCCCCCCTCCTCCTCCTCGCTCTCCTTTAGTATCTTAGTGACACAGAACAGATGTAGCTTCTCAGCACTCGTTAGCAGTTCAGAGACAAGCGGCTCTATCCACTAGGCACAAACAGTAGATCAGAGACAAGTGGCTCTATCCACTAGGCACAAACAGTAGATCAGAGACAAGTGGCTCTATCCACTAGGCACAAACAGTAGACATCCCGTCTGAACTGGGAAAGGTACTACCTGAACAGGTACAATGTAGGGTTGCATCCAACTTCTAACACGTTTTAGTGAGGCGTGTCCTAGTGAACACGTTTTAGTGAGGCGTGTCCTAGTGAACACGTTTTTAGTGGCGTGTCCTAGTGAACACGTTTTTAGTGAGGCGTGTCCTAGTGAACACGTTTTAGTGAGGCGTGTCCTAGTGAACACGTTTTAGTGAGGCGTGTCCTAGTGAACACGTTTTAGTGAGGCGTGTCCTAGTGAACACGTTTTAGTGAGGCGTGTCCTAGTGAACACGTTTTAGTGAGGCGTGTCCTAGTGAACACGTTTTAGTGAGGCGTGTCCTAGTGAACACGTTTTAGTGAGGCGTGTCCTAGTGAACACGTTTTAGTGAGGCGTGTCCTAGTGAACGTTTTTAGTGAGGCGTGTCTAGTGAACACGTTTTAGTGGCGTGTCCTAGTGAACACGTTTTAATGAGGCGTGTCTAGTGAACACGTTTTAGTGAGGCGTGTCCTAATGAACACGTTTTAGTGAGGCGTGTCCTAGTGAACACGTTTTAGTGAGGCGTGTCCTAGTGAACACGTTTTAATGAGCGTGTCTAATGAACACGTTTTAGTGAGGCGTGTCTAATGAACACGTTTTAGCAGGGACAGAACACACAACGGGTCTCCTGAAACTACACCACTACAGCGACACACACACACACACACACACCTGCTGCCTTCTGTTCGATGAGCACGCACTTTCTGTGCCATATCGAATATACATTTG
>NC_060183.1:82172607-82186256 GCF_021184085.1 Oncorhynchus gorbuscha | reverse complement strand
CTCATGAGAGACAGGTAACTCTGGAGTCTTCCTTTTCTGCTGGCAGTCCTCATGAGACAGTTTCATTATAGTGCTTGATGGTTTTGCAGCTGCACTGAAGAAACTTTCAAAGTTCTAATTGAAATGCATTCCAGGTGACTACATTGTGAAGCTGGTTGAGATAATTAAAAGAGTGTGCAAAGCTGTCATCAAGGCAAAGGGTGGCTACATTGAATAATTTTGATTTGTTTAAACACTTTTTAGTTACTACATGATTCCATATGTGTTATTTCATAGTTTTACTGTCTTCAACTATTATTCTACAATGTAGACAATAGTATATATAAAGAGAAACCCTTGAATGAGTGCGTGTGGCTAAACTTTTTCACTGGTACTGTATGTGTTGTAACGTTTAAATCCCCAGATTGAGAGGAACAGAGAAACCATCAAGGACATCAGATGAGAAACAGAACAGAAGTTTCCAAAAAGACATGTGTGTGGTCAGACACCGTCATACATACACACACCACGCCATATATATATAATATAATATAATATATATATATATATATATATACACACACACACACACACAAGGTGGGAGAGTTCAGTGGGAAAAAAACATGTTTTGTTTTCGAACCGGAGAGTTAGGAGGAGGAAGATGGGTTTGGGCTATGTTATGTCAACTAGGAAGATGGGTTTGGGCTATGTTATGTCAACTAGGAAGATGGGTTTGGGCTATGTTATGTCAACTAGGAAGACGGGTTTGGGCTATGTTATGTCAACTAGGTAGACGGGTTTGGGCTATGTTATGTCAACTAGGAAGACGGGTTTGGGCTATGTTATGTCAACTAGGTAGACGGGTTTGGGCTATGTTATGTCAACTAGGAAGATGGGTTTGGGCTATGTTATGTCAACTAGGAAGACGGGTTTGGGCTATGTTATGTCAACTAGGAAGACGGGTTTGGGCTATGTTATGTCAACTAGGAAGACGGGTTTGGGCTATGTTATGTCAACTAGGAAGATGGGTTTGGGCTATGTTATGTCAACTAGGAAGATGGTTTGGGCTATGTTATGTCAACTAGGAAGACGGGTTTGGGCTATGTTATGTCAACTAGGAAGACGGGTTTGGGCTATGTTATGTCAACTAGGTAGACGGGTTTGGGCTATGTTATGTCAACTAGGTAGATGGGTTTGGGCTATGTTATGTCAACTAGGTAGATGGGTTTGGGCTATGTTATGTCAACTAGGTAGATGGGTTTGGGCTATGTTATGTCAACTAGGAAGACGGGTGGTGGTGGCACAAACCGGTCATGTGTGACTTGAAAAACCCACCTGGCTCTGTGGTTTCCCCACTGAACTCTCCCTAGAGAGGAGCAGAGCGGAGGAAGGCGAGTGCGAGAGAGGGGTGAGGGCTGGAGGGCCCGTGAGGGGTGAGGGCTGGGGGGCCCGTGAGGGGTGAGGGCTGGGGAGCCCGTGAGGGGTGAGGGCTGGGAGCCAGAGAGGGGTGAGGGCTGGGGGCCAGTGAGGGCTGGGGGGCCAGAGAGGGTGAGGATGGGGGCCAGTGAGGGCTGAGGGCCAAGTGAGGGCTGGGGGCCAGTGAGGGTGAAGGCTTGGGGCCAGATAAGGGGTGAGGGCTGGGGGCCAGTGAGGAGTGAGGGCTGGGGGCCAGTGAGGGTGAGGGCTGGGGGCCAGTGAGGGGTGAGGGCTGGGGACCAGTGAGGGTGAGGGCTGGGGGCCAGTGAGGGGTGAGGGCTGGAGGGCCAGTGAGGGGTGAGGGCTGGGGGCCAGAGAGAGGAGTGAGGGCTGGGGCCAGAGATGGGTGAGGGCTGGGGACCAGTGAGGGGTGAGGGCTGGGGACCAGTGAGGGGTGAGGGCTGTGGGCCAGTGAGGGGTGAGGGCTGTGGAGCCAGTGAGGGTGAGGGCTGGGGGCCAGTGAGGGGTGAGGGCTGGGGGCCAGTGAGGAGTGAGGCTAGGGGCCAGTGAGGGGTGAGGGCTAGGGGCCAGTGAGGGGTGAGGGCTAGGGAGCCAGTGAGGGGTGAGGGCTGGAGGCCAGTGAGAGGTGAGGAGCTGGGGACAGTAAAGGGTGAGGCTGGGGACAGATGAGGTGAAGGCTAAGGGGACAAGTGAGAACAGAAACTGCTGAGGACATGAGGAGTGAAAGCAGAAGGACCCGTGAGGGTGAAGAGCTGCAGAGCCCGTGAGGGGGTGAAAGGCTATAGGGGGACGTGAGAATTAAAACTGGGGAGCGTGAGGGAATGACTGAGGGGCAGTGAGGGTGAAGGCTGGGGGCCCAAGAAAGTGAGGGCATTTGGTGAGCAGGCACTACCGCAGGCAGAGAAAGCTCAAACCATGCAAACAGTGAATGACACCAGGAGGAGAGTGAGAAAGCTCAAGCCATGCAAACAGTGAATGACACTGGGAGAGAGTGAGAGAAAGCTCAAGCCATGCAAGCAGTGAATGACACCAGGAGGAGAGTGAGAAAGCTCAAGCCATGCAAACAGTAGACCATGACACCAGGAGGAGAGTGAGAAAGCAAACCATGCAAACAGTGAATGACACCAGAGAGAGTGAGAGAAAGCTCAAACCATGCAAACAGTGAATGACACCACGAGGCGAGAAGAAAAACGAGGAGAGGAGAAGGGAGAGGGAAAACGAGAAGAGGAGGAACGAGGAGAGGGAGAAACGAGGAGAGGGAAAGAGGAAGGGAAAGAAGGGAAAGAAACGAGGGAGAGGAGAAAAACAAAGGAGAGAGGAAAACGAGGAAAACAAGGAAGGTAGAGTGAGTGGAAGGGGAGGGAGAGAGAAGGGAGGAGGGAGAGGGAGGGAGGAGGAGAGGAGGCAAGGGAGAGAGAAGGAGGAGGCTGGCAGACTGATAGGAGGTTATAAGTGTCAGGCAGTGTCTGCATTCACCAACTTTCATGATGAGTCTGGCACAATAATGCAATAAATGTGGATGAATGTAAACATAAAGGCATTGCAGAAAGGCATATTGAATGTTATTTTTGTTGTTGTTGCCGTGCGTGAATAAAACGTTCAGAATAAAAAAACCCATGAAGCAGTAGAAGTCTTCCACCCTCGACTGCCGTTCCGTAAAAAGCAAAGAGCGTTATCGTGGATTCTCTCGCCCCCTCCCTAACAGCTCACCCCCCTCTCAAGCCCTTCATGTTCCTTGGCTGTGTGACAGCCTGAAGCATTAGTTTCTCCAAATCCCTCTCTTTTAACAAGTTCTACAACGGCTCACCATGCTGTTCAAAACACTTACACAGTGTTCCAGTGAAATTATATTCCCTTTATGGGGGCTACTTTGTATCATATTGAATTTCTTTATAAGGAATCAGGGACCATTTTGGAACGGAGCCTGAGGCCTTTATCTTCCCACCAGATTTAAAGCTTGACTCCATTATAAGAACACTTAATGATAGCGTGGAACAGTTTTTCACCAGCATTCAGATCAATAGAACAGGAAGCGAGAAGAAGAAAACCCCTCTCCGCATCAGATGGCCTTTCGTTATCCTCAAAACCAAAATAAAAACCAGAATCGCTTTATACAGTGGGTATCATTATCTCTTATAATTAGTGTGTCCCTGCGGGATTGAAATAGATTTAATTGTGATTTTTTTTTGTGTCAGCCAGTCTATACAAAATACTAGATAATGTCAAAGTAAAGAAATATTTTTTTATATATACATTTTTACAAGTGACCAACAATTAATAACTTAAATAACGGTGCATGGATGTCATATATATATTATATTCACACCTTCCCCAGTGAAACAGCTGAAATTAGTTAGAGTCAAAGCAATTTACTTAATGAACTTACTCTGTGTGAAGCGAGTAGGGTTGCCTACTCCTTCCTCTGTTACAACCACTTCCTCTGTCCCCCATACATACAGCATCTGTAAGGTCCCTCAGTCTAGTAGTGAATGACCACTCCTTCCTCTGTCCCCCATACATACAGCATCTATAAGGTCCCTCAGTCTAGTAGTGAATGACCACTCCTTCCTCTGTCCCCCATACATACAATATCTGTAAGGTCCCTCAGTCTAGTAGTGCATGACCACTCCTTCCTCTGTCCCCCATACATACAATATCTGTAAAGTACCTCAGTCAAGTATTGAATTTCAAGCACAGATTCAACTACAAAGACCAGGAAGTTTTTCACTGCCCTTCTGATGAGGCTTTTGATTGGTAGATGGGTAACAATAACAAAATCCGACATTTAATATGTCTTTAAGCATGGACCCGTTAATAACGACGCTGTATTAAAACATCCCAGACACAAAGACGCAGTCGTCCTTCTGAACTGAGCTGCAGGCAAGGAAGGAAACTGCTCAGGGATGGTACCATGACGCTATTGGTGATTTTAAACACAGCTACAGAGTTCAGTTTGGCTCTGATGGGGAGTAAACTGAGGATGGATCAAGAATATTGTCGTGACTCCACAATAATGACGTAAATGACAGATTGAAAAGAGGAATACAAATACATAAAACATATTCCAAAAACAGGCACTAAAGTAATACTTCTAAAAAAACACAGCAAAGGAACACACTTTTTGGCCTAAACGCAAAACACCACATCCCTGAGTAACAGCCTCCTTATTTTCAAGCATGGTGGAGGCTGCATCGTGGTATGGGTATGCTTGTCAATGGCAAAGACTGGGGAGTTTTTCCCAGGATAAAAAACAAACAGGATGGACCTAAGCACAGGGAAAACCCGAGAGGAAGACCTGCTTCCTTCTGCTTTACACCAGACACTGGGAGATGAAATCACCTTTCAGCAGGGCAATAACCTATAACAAGGCTAAATCTACATTATAGGTGCAGTTCAACAGGACAATCACCTATAACACAAGGCTAAATCTACATTATAGGTGCCGTTCAGCAGGACAATCACCTATAACAAGGCTAAATCTACATTATAGGTGCCATTCAGCAGGACAATCACCTATAACAAGGCTAAATCTACATTATAGGTGCAGTTCAGCAGGACAATAACCTATAACACAAGGCTAAATCTACATTATAGGTAGATATGTATAGGAGACAGGGATACTGGAGTGATGGAGGTAGATATGTATAGGGGGAAGGGGACAGGGATACTGTAGTGATGGAGGTAGATATGTATAGGGGACAGGGATACTGGAATGATGGAGGTAGATATGTATAGGGGGAAGGGGACAGGGATACTGGAGTGATGGAGGTAGATATGTATAGGGGGAAGGGGACAGGGATACTGGAGTGATGGAGGTAGATATGTATAGGGGGAAGGGGACAGGGATATGGAGTGATGGAGGTAGATATGTAGAGGGGGAAGGGGACAGGGGATACTGGAGTGATGGAGGTAGATATGTATAGGGGACAGGGATACTGGAGTGATGGAGGTAGATATGTATAGGGGGAAGGGGACAGGGATACTGGAGTGATGGAGGTAGATATGTATAGGGGGAAGGGGACAGGGATACTGGAGTGATGGAGGGTAGATATGTAGAGGGGGAAGGGGACAGGGATACTGGAGTGATGGAGGTAGGTAGGGGGGACAGGGATACTGGAGTGATGGAGGGACAGATATAGAGGGGGAAGGGGACAGGGATACTGGAGTGATGGAGGTAGATATGTATAGGGGACAGGGATACTGGAGTGATGGAGGTAGATATGTATAGGGGACAGGGATACTGGAGTGATGGAGGTAGATATGTATAGGGGGAAGGGGACAGGGATACTGGAGTGATGGAGGTAGATATGTATAGGGGGAAGGGGACAGGGATACTGGAGTGATGGAGGTAGATATGTATAGGGGGAAGGGGACAGGGATACTGTAGTGATGGAGGTAGATATGTATAGGGGGAAGGGACAGGGATACTGGAGTGATGGAGGTAGATATGTATAGGGGACAGGGATACTGGAGTGATGGAGGTAGATATGTAGGGGACAGGGATACTGGAGTGATGGTAGATATGATAGGGGAAGGGGACAGGGATACTGGAATGATGGAGGTGGATATGTATAGGGGGAAGGGGACAGGGATACTGGAGTGATGGAGGTAGATATGTAGAGGGGGAAGGGGACAGGGATACTGGAGTGATGGAGGTAGATATGTATAGGGGACAGGGATACTGGAGTGTTGGAGGTAGATATGTATAGGGGACAGGGATACTGGAATGATGGAGGTAGATATGTATAGGGGACAGGGATACTGGAGTGTTGGAGGTAGATATGTATAGGGGACAGGGATACTGGAGTGATGGAGGTAGATATGTATAGGGGGAAGGGGACAGGGATACTGGAGTGATGGAGGTAGATATGTAGAGGGGGAAGGGGACAGGGATACTGGAGTGATGGAGGTAGATATGTATAGGGGACAGGGATACTGGAGTGTTGGAGGTAGATATGTATAGGGGACAGGGATACTGGAGTGTTGGAGGTAGATATGTATAGGGGACAGGGATACTGGAATGATGGAGGTGGATATGTATAGGGGGAAGGGGACAGGGATACTGGAGTGATGGAGGTAGATATGTATAGGGGGAAGGGGACAGGGATACTGGAGTGATGGAGGTAGATATGTAGAGGGGGAAGGGGACAGGGATACTGGAGTGATGGAGGTAGATATGTAGAGGGGAAGGGGACAGGGATACTGGAGTGATGGAGGTAGATATGTATAGGGGACAGGGATACTGGAATGATGGAGGTGGATATGTATAGGGGGAAGGGGACAGGGATACTGGAGTGATGGAGTAGATATGTATAGGGGGAAGGGGACAGGGATACTGGAGTGATGGAGGTAGATATGTAGAGGGGGAAGGGACAGGATACTGGAGTGATGGAGGTAGATATGTATAGGGGACAGGGATACTGGGTGTTGAGGTAGATATGTATAGGGGGAAGGGGACAGGGATACTGTAGTGATGGAGGTAGATATGTATAGGGGGAAGGGGACAGGGATACTGTAGTGATGGAGGTAGATATGTATAGGGGAAGGGGACAGGGATACTGTAGTGATGGAGGTAGATATGTATAGGGGGAAGGGGACAGGGATACTGGAGTGATGGAGGTAGATATGTATAGGGGACAGGGATACTGGAGTGATGGAGGTAGGTATGTATAGGGGGAAGGGGACAGGGATACTGTAGTGATGGAGGTAGGTATGTATAGGGGGAAGGGGACAGGGATACTGGCGTGAAGGAGGTTGGTGTCAGACTTGATGCACCGGTACCTCTTGCCGCCTGCAGCAGAGAAAGTAGTCTATGGCTTGGGTGACAATTTCCCAGGCCTTTCTTTTCACGCCGCCTGATATAGAGGTCCTGGATGGCAGGGAGCTGGGCTCCAGTGATGTACTGGGCTGTCCTCACCACCCTCTGATATAGAGGTCCTGGATGGCAGGGAGCTGGGCTCCAGTGATGTACTGGGCTGTCCTCACCACCCTCTGATATAGAGGTCCTGGATGGCAGGGAGCTGGGCTCCAGTGATGTACTGGGCTGTCCTCACCACCCTCTGATATAGAGGTTCTGGATGGCAGGGAGCTGGGCCCCAGTGATGTACTGGACTGTCCTCACCACCCTCTGATATAGAGGTCCTGGATGGCAGGGAGCTGGGCTCCAGTGATGTACTGGGCGGTCCTCACTACCCTCTGATATAGAGGTTCTGGATGGCAGGGAGCTGGGCCCCAGTGATGTACTGGGCTGTCCTCACCACCCTCTGATATAGAGGTCCTGGATGGCAGGGAGCTGGGCCCCAGTGATGTACTGGGCTGTCCTCACTACCCTCTGATATAAGGTCCTGGATGGCAGGGAGCTGGGCCCCAGTGATGTACTGGGCTGTCCTCACCACCCTCTGGTATAGAGGTCCTGGATGGCAGGGAGCTGGGCTCCAGTGATGTACTGGGCTGTCCTCACCACCCTCTGGTATAGAGGTCCTGGATGGCAGGGAGCTGGGCTCCAGTGATGTACTGGGCAGTCAAGATGCTCTCGATGGTACAGCGGTAGAACCTTTTCAGGACATAGGGGTCATTGTACCCACAGGGTGCTAGTGTGAGCTACAGGGTGCTAGTGTGTGCTACAGGGTGCTAGTGTGTGCTACAGGGTGCTAGTGTGTGCTACAGGGTGCTAGTGTGTGCTACAGGGTGCTAGTGTATGCTACAGGGCGCTAGTGTGTGCTACAGTGTGCTAGTGTATGCTACAGGGTGCTAGTGTGTGCTACAGGGTGCTAGTGTATGCTACAGGGTGCTATAGTGTATGCTATAGGGTGCTAGTGTGTGCTACAGGGTGCTAGTGTGTGCTACAGGGTGCTAGTGTGTGCTACAGGGTGCTAGTGTGTGCTACAGGGTGCTAGTCATTGCGGCATGAAGCCTTAGAAGCCTCTTTTCTCATCCTGAGGTGGCATGTAATACACACAGCGCCAGCTTATCTTTCTCATCCTGAGGTGGCATGTAATACACACAGCGCCAGCTTATCTTTCTCATCCTGAGGTGACATGTAATACACACAGCGCCAGCTTATCTTTCTCATCCTGAGGTGACATGTAATACACACAGCGCCAGCTTATCTTTCTCATCCTGAGGTGGCATGTAATACACACAGCGCCAGCTTGTCCTTTCTCATCCTGAGGTGGCATGTAATACACACAGCAGTCACGATAACAGCTGAAGAGGTTGAAGGGCATTTGACCATCTGGTATTCCAAGACGGGTGAACAGTGGGGAATTAGAACACCAGTTGGAGTTGATGAAGAGGGGGGGTCATTCATGGGCGGGGGTCATTCATGGGGGATTCATGGGGGGTCATTCATGGGGGAGGGGGTCATTCATGGGGCGGGTCATTCATGGGGGGGATTCATTGGGGGGTCATTCATGGGGGAGGGGGTCATTCATGGGGGGAGGGGGTCATTCATGGGGGGGTCATTCATCTTATTATCAAGTGACCGGATCCCCATCCCCTCTCTTTTCTAAATAAGTGATTTATTTTTCATTACTATTTTTGAATTATTTTTACATTTGAGTATTTTGAGTAGATCATTAAAAAAACGATGACAGGCACTGTATCGGACACGAAGAAAGAAACATCCTCTGATTCTGGGTAATAAAACGAACGGCCCCTTGTGCAAAAAAAATATATAATATATATATTTACACACATTACATTTTGGCATTGTCTATATTTTTATTCTGTTTGTTTTTGTTAAATGATATTAAGTTTGAAGTTGTTAAATGTCACGTGCAAAAGTACAGTGAAATGCCTTTCTTGATAGCTCTAAATCAATACCGAGGCGGTACTCAATACCGAAGGCGGTACTCAATACCGACGGCGGTACTCAATACCGACGGCGGTACTCAATACCGACGGCGGTACTCAATACCGACGGCGGTACTCAATACCGACGGCGGTACTCATTACCGACGGCGGTACTCAATACCGACGGCGGTACTCAATACCGACGGCAGTACTCAATACCGACGGCAGTACTCAATACCGACGGCAGTAATCAATACCAACGCTGTACTAAAAATAGCATAAGGTGAAGACAGTAAAATACACAAGTGCTCTTTGGATAAACACATGTCACCATTTTACATTATTGTGAAGTGATGCCCAGACTGGTTTAGAGGGGAAAGAGCAGAAACAATTAGCATAATGAGCAGAGGGTCCTTACGGCCAGAGTGTCAACGGGAGGATGACACAGCCATTCAGCAGGTCACTACAGGACACTGCCTCTCAATTACAATATGGTGTAACAACGGCCCCATGGCTCCGAGAGCAAATGGGGGGGTGGGGGGCACGTGTGTGTGTGTGTGTGTGTGTGTGTAAGGAGGCGTTGTTGTTTGTTCAACTGGCCTTTGTGCCATCTGCATGGAGACCAGTACATACTTAGGGGTGTGTGTGTGTGTTCAAGGTTAGCGGGTTCGTCGTTAGTTAATAACGATGTACATACATAAGCACTATACTTTAATTTCTACATTGAATTATGATACAACAACAAAAGACGAGTGGAGCAGGGCCATGATTGGTCCATACCACATACACTACTCAGTTCCTACAAGTAAAGCTGCAGTATGTGACCGCATTCACATAGAATTGTGTGTTATAGATCTGTCATTCTTATTGAAAGCAAGTCTAAGAAGCGGTATATCTGTTCTATTTCTATGCTTCCGTTCTTAAGTATAGTTTTGAGTCTTTTACTTTGGTATTATACACCAGCTTCAAAACAGCTGAGAACACAACATTTTGGTGATGGAAAATATATTTCACAGTGGTTTAGATGGTACAATGATTCGACACTACACTTGTTGCATGTTTTGTCACAAACTGAAATTAGGTAAACTATTAGACTTTTAGCAAACCAGGAAGTGGCGGAGCGATTTCTGCATATTGCATCTTTACATAATTCATGTAAAAAAAATATATATAATTTAAGAACAGAAAAATATAAATAGTTAGATCGCTAAATATATAGATATTAAAATACGTGCATGCAAGAACAAATTACTTTATTTCCGGTTTATCTTCCTTTTTTATTTTATTAATTGAGCGTATTAAATGTGTTTAATATATGCCATTAAGACATCGTCTGATCCATAGTCATGGGGTACAATATTATTCCATATATGAACACACCACCCAACCTGACCTGGATCACCACCTAGCGGATCACCACCTAGCGGATCACCACCTAGCGGATCGCCACCTAGCGGATCGCCACCTAGCGGATCGCCACCTAGCGGATCGCCACCTAGCGGATCGCCACCTAGCGGATCGCCACCTAGCGGATCGCCACCTAGCGGATCGCCACCTAGCGGATCGCCACCTAGCGGATCACCACCTAGCGGATCACCTAGCTCAGGGAAATCTCTGAACCCGTCATGAAAGGTTGCAGTGACTTGTGGGTCTGCTGTCCACATACATACCCCACACATGCAGTCAGAGTCAGCCTTATTCTTTTGGAGAACCCAAGTGGAGTTTTAAGAGTCCTGAAATTTTACACATTTTTGCCGTGGGGCGGAGAGACATATTTGCAGTTTTGAATATGATATCTCATTGAAAGTGACTAACAAAATCAATGTGGGCCCCCCGGTCAGTAATTTGACCATGATTACTACAAGTTTAGACAGCTGGCTAACTTACCAATCTAAAACATGTTAGCTGACATGAAATAACAAGAGAGGAACTGCTGATGCACAACCACATTACCAAATAGTACCTGGTGTATCGTACTGTCATCGTTCTAAATGACACCTTGTGTATTGTACTGTCATCATTCTAAATGACACCTGGTGTATTGTACTGTCATCATTCTAAATGACACCTGGTGTATTGTACTGTTCTAACTGTCATCATTCTAAATGACACCTGGTGTATTGTACTGTCATCATTCTAAATGACACCTGGTGTATAGTACTGTCATCATTCTAAATGACACCTGGGGTATTCTACTATTTTAACAGTAAATTGAGACCCCGACTTAGTTCTCCCCACTTGCTGAGCTATATAGATACTGAACAACCCTTGACTGGTATGAGTCAGGGACAAGGCCAGACAGACAGCAGTGAGACAGACATAACTGTTGTTTTGTCGACCAGGGGCTGGGGTCAAACGCCAGGGGCTGGGGTCAAACGCCAGGGGCTGGGGTCAAACGCCAGGGGCTGGGGTCAAACGCCAGGGGCTGGGGTCAAACGCCAGGGGCTGGGGTCAAACGCCAGGGGCTGGGGTCAAACGCCAGGGGCTGGGGTCAAACGCCAGGGGCTGGGGTCAAACGCCAGGGGCTGGGGTCACACGCCAGGGGCTGGGGTCACACGCCAGGGGCTGGGGTCACACGCCAGGGGGCTGGGGTCACACGCCAGGGGCTGGGGTCACACGCCAGGGGCTGGGGTCACACGCCAGGGGCTGGGGTCAAACGCCAGGGCTGGGGTCACACGCCAGGGGGCACGCCAGGGTCAAACGCCAGGGGCTGGGGTCAAACGCCAGGGGCTGGGGTCAAACGCCAGGGGCTGGGGTCAATTTGAATTTAAGTCAGTAAATTCAGGAAGTGTTTGAATTTTAAAAATGCACGTCTTCATTTGCTTATCCTTTATTTTTAGAGAAATCGTTGAAAGTAGATGGTATTTTTTTTTTTCAATGATTGAATATAAATGTCAGCTTACTTCACGAATTGACCCCAATCCTGTAGTATAACAGGTGAGCTGTGCTGTAAAGGTATATATTACATCACACCCCCCTCCACTTGTTTTGTACAGTGCTGCTACTCGCTGTTTATTATCTATGCATAGTCACCTCACCCCCTACCTACATGTACAAATTACCTCAACTAACCTGTACCCCGCACAGTCACTCGTACTGGTACCCCCTGTATATAGCCTTGTTATTGTTATTTTATTGTTTTACTTTTTATTATAATTTAATTATGTTTATTTGGTCAATATTATCTCAACTTTATTTCTTGAAGTGCATTGTTGGTTAAGGGCTTGTAACTAAGCATTTCACGGTAAGGTCTTCACTTGTTGTATTCGGGGCATTGGACAAACACAGCTCGATTTAGTATTGTAGAGACTGTCGGTGACACCTTACTGTACTCCTGTGGAGACGATATGAAGTATTCTAGGGTAGTGTCTCAAATGACATTCTATTCCCTCGAAATAGTGAAAAATTGTTTGAGAATAGGAATAGGATGCATTAGGGACTCAGCCTAAGTTTGAAAGGCCAGGAGCGGATTCTCTCCTAGATCTGAGATTCACAGCGCTTGATGCCTGCCCTGTACATCAGTGGATCTCCTAGCACCGCCCGAGGGAAAACAGCCTTTTGTAGTTACCTTGTTTGATCTGTCCCTGCACGGCCGGACTAGACACCTGAAGTGCTGCAGTCTTTTGGGGGTCTCAGGGGTCCCGGGTCTAGGAGGCCTGGAGAATAGAATACATAAAGATACCATCAAATATTTAGCAGACAGAGAAAGGTTGAATTGTGTCCATGTACTGTGTAGAAAAGACAAGCTTAGTAGCATGAGGGGGTAAGCATGTGTGTGTACGTGGTCAGAGAGAGGTGATGAACAACAAATCATTACTATACAAACACTCAAATTCCTTTTTTTATTCAGGCTAACTACAGGTTCAGATGTGTTCTGTTCTATCTAGTAGTTGAAAGGCCCAGCCCCCCCCCAGTCCACAATGTAAAAGGGAAGAGGTGGCCCCATCATTATTACCTCGAACACCTGCAGTTCTCCTCCCACTCGGGTTTCCTTCCCATCCTGACTAAATCACCAGGGCCAAAAATACACCGTAACATATAAAATCAGAGGCTGTTAACAGGTTTGCAGACCTCACGTGTGATCTTTACAGCGCCTCACAGCCCACACTACCCACTTTTAAGAAAAGCCTCGGGGTAAGTGTTCCATTCTGCTGACTACACCTGTTGCATTGGGACTAATGAAGACAATGAAGAGTAGAGACAGTTTCTCTCTCGTTAGCTAAAAGCAGACATGTGCTGTACTGGGATCTGACACTAACAGGGCCGACTGTGATCCTAGGATGTTACAAATCCTGTCGGAGGAAACGTTCTAACATTTAATCTGACAAAACTAGTTACTCTCTCAGGAGAGTAAAGACTGAAGTAAGGTTGACAGAGAGAAGTTTAGCCGAGAGAGAAGTCTGTGGCTTTTACTAGAGAATCTGGCGAAAAAGAGTGAG
>NC_060183.1:82168025-82172507 GCF_021184085.1 Oncorhynchus gorbuscha | reverse complement strand
CTGGCTGGGGGTTAACACATTAGGCCCTGGCTGGGGGTTAACACATTAGGCCCTGGCTGGGGGAAGGGTTGATGCATTATGCCCTGGCTGGGGGGGAGTGGTTAATGCATTAGGCCCTGGCTGGGGGGGGTTAACACATTGTTTAATGGGCTTTCTGGAGATCCTTTACATTTTAACCAGGAAGACATTTATTCCAGAATACTGTCATAAATCGAAGGAAGACCACATGAGAAAAACTACTTTTTGAAATATTGAGGACTGGCTTGGAGCATCTGTAGGGCTAGAAGACAGGATGAGAAGAGGTCTGTCTGTCCATCTGTACTCCCTCGTTAACTATGAACCATGTCTGTCCATTCATCTGTACTACCTCGTTAACTATGAACCATGTCTGTCTGTCCATCTGTACTCCCTCGTTAACTATGAACCATGTCTGTCTGTCCATCTGTACTACCTCGTTAACTATGAACCATGTCTGTCCATTCATCTGTACTCCCTCGTTAACTATGAATCATGTCTGTCCATTCATCTGTACTCCCTCGTTAACTATGAACCATGTCTGTCCATCTGTACTACCTCGTTAACTATGAACCATGTCTGTCTGTCTGTCCATCTGTACTCCCTCGTTAACTATGAACCATGTCTGTCTGTCTGTCCATCTGTATTCCCTCGTTAACTATGAACCATGTCTGTCCATCTGTACTCCCTCGTTAACTATGAACCATGTCTGTCTGTCTGTCCATCTGTATTCCCTCGTTAACTATGAACCATGTCTGTCCATCTGTACTCCCTCGTTAACTATGAATCATGTCTGTCTGTCTGTCCATCTGTACTCCCTTGTTAACTATGAACCATGTCTGTCTGTCTGTCTGTCCATCTGTACTCTCTCGTTAACTATGAACCATGTCTGTCTGTCTGTCCATCTGTACTCCCTTGTTAACTATGAACCATGTCTGTCTGTCTGTCTGTCCATCTGTACTCTCTCGTTAACTATGAACCATGTCTGTCTGTCCATCTGTACTCCCTCGTTAACTATGAACCATGTCTGTCTGTCTGTCTGTCCATCTGTACTCTCTCGTTAACTATGAACCATGTCTGTCTGTCTGTCCATCTGTACTCTCTCGTTAACTATGAACCATGTCTGTCTGTCTGTCCATCTGTACTCCCTCGTTAACTATGAACCATGTCTGTCCATCTGTACTCCCTCGTTAACTATGAACCATGTCTGTCCATCTGTACTCCCTCGTTAACTATGAATCATGTCTGTCTGTCCATCTGTACTCCCTCGTTAACTATGAATCATGTCTGTCTGTCCGTCCATCTGTACTACCTCGTTAACTATGAACCATGTCTGTCTGTCCATCTGTACTCCCTCGTTAACTATGAATCATGTCTGTCTGTCCATCTGTACTCCCTCGTTAACTATGAATCATGTCTGTCTGTCCATCTGTACTCTCTCGTTAACTATGAACCATGTCTGTCTGTCCATCTGTACTCCCTCGTTAACTATGAACCATGTCTGTCCATCTGTACTCCCTCGTTAACTATGAATCATGTCTGTCTGTCCATCTGTACTCCCTCGTTAACTATGAATCATGTCTGTCTGTCCATCTGTACTCCCTCGTTAACTATGAATCATGTCTGTCTGTCCATCTGTACTTCCTCGTTAACTATGAATCATGTATGTCTGTCTGTCCATCTGTACTCCCTCGTTAACTATGAATCATGTATGTCTGTCTGTCCATCTGTACTCCCTCGTTAACTATGAACCATGTCTGTCCATCTGTACTCCCTCGTTAACTATGAATCATGTCTGTCTGTCTGTCCATCTGTACTCCCTCGTTAACTATGAACCATGTCTGTCTGTCCATCTGTACTCCCTCGTTAACTATGAACCATGTATGTCTGTTCCCCCCCACGTTTTATGGGCCGGCCGTCGACAGACTTCATAAAATTGTCATCATCGTTCTGGCATTTCAGCAACAGCATGTTGTTAAATCATTCAGCTTCCCTACGAGACCAAGAGAAGGAAGCTCCAACAATCAGACCACCTCTGCTCCGGTCTCTGCTCCGGTCTCTGCTCGCGGGTCACTGTACAAATACGAAACTAAGACTGAATAACAGCTCAATACAAACCAGGCAATCCTCCCCAATTTCAGCAACGCCTCACCAGGGGCCCACAGAGAAAATGGGGCCTGGGGGTACAACAGACTGGGGACAAGTAATCACAGGGCCAGGGGCCCACAGAGGACATGGGGCCTGGGGGTACAACAGACTGGGGACAGGTAATCACAGGGCCAGGGGCCCACAGAGGACATGGGAGGCCTGGGGGTACAACAGACTGGGGACAGGTAATCACAGGGCCAGGGGCCCACAGAGGACATGGGGGGCCTGGGGGTACAACAGACTGGGGACAGGTAATCACAGGGCCAGGGGCCCACAGAGGACATGGGGGGCCTGGGGGTACAACAGATTGAGGATCTACCCACCATTCAAAGCTACACAGCACCCTTCTTAATGTTAGGCATACATACATACATACATGCATACATGTCGAGCAGGGTTCTACCTACATACATACTGTCATGACGTTGGCTGGGGGTAGGTTTATGACAGTTATAAATACCTCCTCCCCCCCTTCTTCCTCTCTCTACCCTACTGATGTGACATTTGAAAACCCCTTGGTTAACAGAGATTCTGGGAACATCAGAAGGTGGGAGGAAATTAACTATATTCTGGTAATCTGACCAATTGAACATATGCGGTGGTACTTAATGAATATGATGTCAGTTCGGTTGTCATCTGAGACATTCTCATCAATGATAAGATGACAAACTCTACAGTGGAAAGTCTACACATCAGAGTTATCAGACTCACATGGAATTGTTGTTCAATTTAAATGTTTGAATATGAAATTATTTGTGATGGGATGAAATGTGATTTTAGCTTCTAAAATGTGAGATTTGGGTTTTCATAAATTAGGCCTATGCTCAATCAGTGGCACGCCCCTGTGAAGAGACATGGGCTATAAAACTTTTCAAACACGCCCTCCTCTCCCTTCCTATATAAAGCCTTGACGACAATATAACCTCCTGTTCCGAGGACGACGGTCCGATTTCAGAACGGTTCAGATAATAACTACAGAACGAAGCCAACATCAGCGTGAGCTTTGGTTGCGAATGGTATGAACTTTGAACTCTTATTCACTACAGAAGTGATACCTCCTAGCCGTTGAGTTAGCAACATCAGCTGCAAACGGGGGTTAGGAAGGAACAGACAGAGTATCCCATCTACCATACAACGACGTTACTACAACGTATCCAATTGACCACCAGAGACATTCTTCAAAGGACTCGGTTTGGCAACACGGTCTTTCATCAACCACCAACCGTCTGAAGCGCAGCTCAGAGTAAATATTTATTGTATTTTCCTTTTCCAAATGGGTGGTAATTTGGAATGCATCAGATACTGTATTTGCGATAGCACAGCTTCTCCCTGTGTCCCTCAGTCTTCTCGCTCTTTCACACTAACCCAGCCCCTTTTCCTTTGAGTAACAAGCTTTTGTAATCAAGTTATGATTTAATTATGTATGTGTAATTCTGTGTGATTAGTTGGGTATTTAGTAAATACATAATTAAACCCAATTCTGTATTGCTGATTCAACTTGTTAGGCAGGGTTTGTGCAGACAACCAAGACTTTACAACATTCAGATGAGACTGAATTAAGAGGACGATTAATATTGACTGCTATTGATGTAAAATATTATTAGGTCTTTAAGAGTTTATCCGGAAGATAACATATCTCTATAAATATTATTTTGGGGTGCCCCGACTCTCTAGTTAATTACATTTACATGATTAGCTCAATCAGGTAATATTAATTATGGAGAAATTATTTTATAGAATAGCATGTCATATCACTTAATCCGGCATAGCCAAAGACACGATAATACATACACACACATATCGAGCAGGTTTCTACCTACATACACACACAAGTCGAGCAGGGTTCTACCTACATACACACACACGTCGAGCAGGGTTCTACCTACATACATACACACATGCCGAGCAGGGTTCTACCTACATACATACACACATGCCGAGCAGGGTTCTACCTACATACACACACGCCGAGCAGGGTTCTACCTACATACACACACGCCGAGCAGGGTTCTACCTACATACATACACGTCGAGCAGGGTTCTACCTACATACATACATACACGTCGAGCAGGGTTCTACCTACATACATACATACACGTCGAGCAGGTTCTACCTACATACATACACGTCGAGCAGGGTTCTACCTACATACATACACGTCGAGCAGGGTTCTACCTACATACATACACGTCGAGCAGGGTTCTACCTACATACATACACGTCGAGCAGGGTTCTACCTACATACATACACGTCGAGCAGGGTTCTACCTACATACATATCGAGCAGGGTTCTACCTACATACACACATGCCGAGCAG
>NC_060183.1:82155525-82163025 GCF_021184085.1 Oncorhynchus gorbuscha | reverse complement strand
ATGTTCTACAGTCAGATTCTCATTAAAGGTATTAATGGGTACATAAAGTACTGTATAAGTCCAACAAATTACTTTGCTGTGAATAATGTGAAGAAAAAATCTGTAATAAGATGCACGCTATTGGCGCCTCTGTCTCCCCATTCGGCCAGAGCCAGCATGGCGCCCCGTCCCCATTCGCCAGAGCCGGTGATGGCGCCTCGTCCCGATTCGGCCAGAGCCAGCATGGCGCCCTCGTCTCCCATTCGTCAGAGCCAGAGAGCGGCACCTCGTCCCTATTCGCCAGAGCCAGCATGGCACCCTCATCCCCATTTAGCCAGAGCCAAAAGTGCACTATACAGGTAGCCATCCTGTCCCAATCCCAGCAGGACCAACTAGCCATCCTCCTCACCTGTTTGAAGATCTTGTTGGCGAGGAAGGACCCTCCTTTTGTCAGGGCTGCTCCCTGGGCTCTGGAGGGTCTCTGGGAGAGACCAGGGGTTGGGCCGCTGGGCCTCCTCCGTCAGCAGCTGGATGATCACCACTCCACGTCCAAAGAACAGAACATGCATGTCAGGGTCTGTCAGATTGGTCTTCATGGCCTGCACCACCAGACTGTTGTTGGAGTACTTCTGCAGGTTGCCTGGGAAACAACAAAGACAGAGAATCCTGAATGAATCGTGAATAGTGATGAGTGAGAAAGTTACAGACGCACAAATATCACATAACCACCCAAGACATGCTAACGCCCTCACCATTATAATAACCATAATAATAAGAGGAGGTTAGCCTTTTATATCATACCCACCAAGACATGCTAACGTCTCACCATTATAATGAGAGGTTAGCCTTTTATATCATACCCACCAAGACATGCACGTCTCACCATTATAATAAAAATATTAACCTCTTAGTATAATGGTGAGACGTTAGCATGTCTTGGTGGTTATGTGATATTCGTCGCGTCTGTTACTTTCTCACTCATCACTATTCACGATTCATTCATGATTATCCGTAACCATGGTAGCATCCACATTAATGTAAAAGTTTGTAGAAACATGTTCTATTCTCATTTACAATAAAAGTGACTCCAAAATGACACACTACATTATTTACCATTCATTTCATTTGGCACAAAATAATCTAAAACAACCAAAAACAAATGTGTAGAGTCACAAACTTGATGTAATAATTGCGTTCTATGAATAAGAACCAAACACTTCACTTTCTACTAATTTAATACACATAAGTGAATTTGTCTCCTAAAATGGTGGAACGATGAACAACAAGTGGTGTAATTTATAAACGGTTCATCCGATATGGATGAAAATACCCTCAAATTAAAGCTGACAGTCTGCACTTTAACCTCATAGTCATCATATAATGTCAAACCCAACGCGCTGGAAGTACAGAGCCAAAACAACAACGTGTCACTGTGTCCCAATACTTTTAGGAGTTCAATACGAGCGACACAACGAGAGAGCGAGCGAGAGACACAACGAGAGAGCGAGCGAGCGACAACGAGAGAGCGAGCGAGCCACACAACGAGAGGGAGCGACACAACGAGAGGGAGCGACAGAACGAGAGAGGGAGCGACAGAACGAGAGAGGGAGCGACAGAACGAGAGAGGGAGCGACAGAACGAGAGAGGGAGCGACAGAACGAGAGAGGGAGCGACAGAACGAGAGAGGGAGAAAGAAGAGGAGAGAGAGAAAGAATGAGAGAGGAGGAGAAAGAACGAGAGAGGGAGAGAAAGAAACAGAGAGGAGAGAAAAGAACGAGAGAGGGAGAGAAAGAACGAGAGAGGGAGAGAAAGAACGAGAGAGGGAGAGAAAGAACGAGAGAGGGAGAGAAAGAACGAGAGAGGGAGAGAAAGAACGAGAGAGGGAGAGAAAGAACGAGAGAGGGAGAGAAAGAACGAGAGAGGGAGAAAGAACGAGAGGAGAGAAAGACAACGAGAGAGGGGAGAAAGAACAGAGCGAGAGGGAGAGAAAGAACGAACGAGAGGAGAGAAAGAACGAGAGAGGAGAGAAAGAACGAGAGAGGGAGAGAAAGAACGAGAGAGAGAGAGAAAGAACGAGAGAGGGAGAGAAAGAACGAGAGAGGAGAGAAAGCAACGAGAGAGGGAGAGAAAGAACGAGAGAGGAGAGAAAGAACGAGAGAGGGAGAGAAAGAACACGAGAGAGGAGAGAAAGAACGAGAGAGGAGAGAAAGAACGAGAGAGGAGAGAAAGAACGAGAGAGGGAGAGAGAAGAACGAGAGGGGAGAGAAAGAACGAGAGAGGGAGAGAAAGAACGAGAGAGGGAGAGAAAGAACGAGAGAGGGAGAGAAAGAACGAGAGAGGGAGAGAAAGAACGAGAGAGGGAGAGAACGAACGAGAGAGGGAGAGAACGAGAGGGAGAGAGAACGGAGAGGAAAGAACGAGAGAGGGAGAGAAAGAACGAGAGAGGTGAGGAAAGAGAGAGGGAAGAAAGAAGAAACGAGAGAGGAGAGAAAGAACGAGAGAGGGAGAGAAAGAACGAGAGAAGGAGAGAGAGAAAGAACCAGGAGAGAGAGAAAGAATGAGAGGATACAGAGAGAATGAGACAAGGAAAGGAGAAAGAATGAGGAGAAGGAGAGAGAGAGAGAAAGAACAGAGGATAAGAAGAGAGAAAGAATGAGAGTGATAAGGGGAGAAAGAATGAGAGGATATGGAGAGAGAGAAAGAATGAGAGGATAAGAAGAGAGAAAGAATGAGAGGATAAGGAGAGAGAGAAAGAATGAGAGGATAAGGAGAGAGAGAAAGAATGAGAGGATAAGGAGAGAGAGAAAGAATGAGAGGATAAGGAGAGAGAGAAAGAATGAGAGGATAAGGAGAGAGAGAAAGAATGAGAGGATAAGGAGAGAGAGAAAGAATGAGAGGATAAGGAGAGAGAGAAAGAATGAGAGGATAAGGAGAGAGAGAAAGAATGAGAGGATAAGGAGAGAGAGAAAGAATGAGAGGATAAGGAGAGAGAGAAAGAATGAGAGGATAAGGAGAGAGAGAAAGAATGAGAGGATAAGGAGAGAGAGAAAGAATGAGAGGATAAGGAGAGAGAGGAAAGAATGAGAGGATAAGGAGAGAGAGAAAGAATGAGAGGATAGGAGAGAGAGAAAGAATGAGAGGATAAGGAGAGAGAAAGAATGAGATAGAGCAAGGAGAGAGAGAAAGAAATGAGAGAGATAAGGAGAGAGAGAAAGAATGAGAGGATAAGAGAGAGAGAGAAAGAATGAGAGGATAAGGAGAGAGAGAAAGAATGAGAGGATAAGGAGAGGAGAGAGAAGAGCGAGAAAGACAGAGACAAGCTGCTGTTATGTCCCCAAGTTTTCCCCTAACCCCATCCTGCATCTGCTCTGTCTGGGAGGGAGGGAGGGGAGGGGAGGGAGGGAGGGGAGGGAGGGAGGGAGGGAGGGAGGGAGGGGAGGGAGGGGAGGGAGGCCTCAGACAATAGAGAGCAAGGTCTATCTCTAACAATTAGCACACTGAGGGTCAGCATTGTCACTGTGCTCAATAGCAGTTAAACAGCTTCACGTGGGCACTGCTGTGTGTCTCAGTGATCACAGAGCAGAACAAGGTCAGGCGTAGAGGAGAAAGGATGAGGGATGGGAGGAGTGCTTAACAAACAGGCTGAACCTCCTCTATCGGCTTCATGACATGAGAGGACACAAAACCCAACTACTTTACACCAGCATCTCAGTGAAAAATGACAAAACCAGAACGCACAATATACCAAAAATGGACATAGGTTTGTTATGGATTGAACAAACAATTACACAGTGGTTTGTTATGGGACTTGAACAAACAATTACACAGTGGTTTGTTATGGGACTTGAACAAACAATTACACAGTGGTTTGTTATGGGACTTGAACAATAGCACATAGTATGATTGTGATATACATGTTGCATGACCAGTACCCTGAACTATTTTTGAATGAGTAGCAAAATCTATAATTATAGCAATAGAGTTGGATTTGAAAGAAGTCAACATGGCGTGGTGTGTGTTATAAGTCATTTTTGAAAGTTATAACCCGGACCCTGTCTGACAGACATTTATCAGAGAGAAGAGACTCATAACACACACACACACACACCAGCAGAGAGAAGCGCAGCGGCGTGAGGATAGGTACAGTCCAAGCTCCTTGGTCTGTCTGTGATTGGAGCCATCAGCTTGGTGGGTCCGGGATTGGAGCCATCAGCTTGGTGCGTCCGGGACTGGAGCCATCAGCTTGGTGCGTCCGGGACTGGAGCCATCAGCTTGGTGCGTCCGGGACTGGAGCCATCAGCTTGGTGCGTCCGGGACTGAGCCATCAGCTTGGCGCGTCCGGGACTGGAGCCACTGGGCTTGGTGCGTCCGGGACTGGAGCCATCAGCTTGGCGCGTCCGGGACTGGAGCCATCAGCTTGCGCGTCCGGGACTGGAGCCATCAGCTTGGAGCGTCCGGGACTGAGCCATCAGCTTGGTGCGTCCGGGACTGGAGCCATCAGCTTGCGCGTCCGGGACTGGAGCCATCAGCTTGGTGCGTCCGGGGACTGGAGCCATCAGCTTGGTGCGTCCGGGACTGGAGCCATCAGCTTGGTGCGTCCGGGACTGGAGCCATCAGCTTGGTGCGTCCGGGACTGGAGCCATCAGCTTGGTGCGTCCGGGACTGGAGCCATCAGCTTGGTGCGTCCGGGACTGGAGCCATCAGCTTGGTGCGTCCGGGACTGGAGCCATCAGCTTGCGCGCCCGGGACTGGAGCCATCAGCTTGGTGCGTCCGGGACTGGAGCCATCAGCTTGGTGCGTCCGGGACTGGAGCCATCAGCTTGGCGCGTCCGGGGACTGGAGCCATCAGCTTGGTGCGTCCGGGACTGGAGCCATCAGCTTGGTGCGTCCGGGGACTGGAGCCATCAGCTTGGTGCGTCCGGGGACTGGAGCCATCAGGCTTGGTGCGTCCGGGACTGGAGCCATCAGCTTGGTGCGTCCGGGACTGGAGCCATCAGCTTAGTGCGTCCGGGGACTGGAGCCATCAGCTTGGTGCGTCCGGGACTGGAGCCATCAGCTAGGTGCGTCCGGGACTGGAGCCATCAGCTAGTGCCCGGGACTGGAGCTATCAGCTTGCGCGTCGGGACTGGAGCCATCAGCTGGCTGCGTCCGAGGACTGGAGCCATCAGCTTGGTGCGTCCGGGACTGGAGCCATCAGCTTGGTGCGTCCGGGACTGGAGCCATCAGCTAGGTGCGTCCGGGACTGGAGCCATCAGCTTGTGCGTCCGGGACTGGAGCCATCAGCTTGGTGCGTCCGGGACTGGAGCCATCAGCTTGGTGCGTCCGGGGACTGGAGCCATCAGCTTGGTGCGTCCGGGACTGGAGCCATCAGCTTGGTGCGTCCGGGACTGGAGCCATCAGCTTGGTGCGTCCGGGGACTGGAGCCATCAGCTTGCATGCGGCCTGGGACTGGAGCCATCAGCTTGGTGCGCCCGGGACTGGAGCCATCAGCTTGGTGCGTCCGGGACTGGAGCCATCAGCTTGAGTGCGTCCGGAGCTGGAGCCATCAGCTTGGTGCGTCCGAGGACTGGAGCCATCAGCTTGGTGCGTCCGGGACTGGAGCCATCAGCTTGGTGCGTCCGGGACTGGAGCCATCAGCTTGAGTCGTCCGGGACTGGAGCCATCAGCTTGGTGCGTCCGGGACTGGAGCCATCAGCTTGGTGCGTCCGGGACTGGAGCCATCAGCTAGTGCGTCCGGGACTGGAAGCCACTGGCAGCTTGGTGCGTCCGGGATTGGAGCCATCAGCTTGCGCGTCCGGGATTGGAGCCATCAGCTTGGTGCGTCCGGGATTGGAGCCATCAGCTTGGTGCGTCCGGGATTGGAGCCATCAGCTGGTGCGTCCGGGATTGGAGCCATCAGCTTGGTGCGGTCCGGGATTGGAGCCATCAGCTTGGTGCGGTCCGGGATTGGAGCCATCAGCTTGGTGCGTCCGGGATTGGAGCCATCAGCTTGGTGCGTCCGGGATTGGAGCCATCAGCTTGGTGCGTCCGGGATTGGAGCCATCAGCTTGGTGCGTCCGGGATTGGAGCCATCAGCTTGGTGCGTCCGGGATTGGAGCCATCAGCTTGGTGGGTCTGGGATTGGAGCCATCAGTTTTGTCTGTTTGATGAGGGAACAGCGAGTCAAAGCCGCAGACCGACCGTCGGCTCAGTTGTTCGACAGATGTCTACTTCTCCAGGCTCTGAGTCACACTCCGTAACGAGCCATGAGACGCCAGTTTGTGTGTGTGTGTGTGTGTGTGTGTGTGTGTGTGTGTGTGTGTGTGTGTGTGTGTGTGTGTGTGTGTGTGTGTGTGTGTGTGTGTGTGTGTGTGTGTGTGTGTGTGTGTGTGTGTGTGTGTGTGTGTGTGTGAGAGAGAGAGAGAGAAGCCCCAGCCCAGTTCACATCTTCCCTGTTCAGTAATTAGCCTTTCTAGTGTCCTGACTGATGGTGAGCCATTGCACCTGCACCTGTGACACACACACACAAACACACACACCATACACACAAACAGCAGAGACGTTGCACAAATATCCTTAGACATGAAGCTACGTTCAGAATTCAATGTGTCCTGCAGCAGAAGTAGTGATGGGTTCTGATCAGTGTGGCTTAATGAATTAGCTCTTTCAACCTCTCACTGATGATGACAGATTTCTACCAGCCAGTGGTGTTGTTAGATGGAGGAAGGCTGCCCTCCACAGGATAACGACTGCCAAAACCACAAGACAAAAGGGACCCTCTCCCCCAGCACCATCTTCCCCTGTCCACCTCCCTCCCCCTGCAGCCCCCTCCCTCCCCCTCCCTGCAGCCCCCTCCCTCCCTCTCCCTCCTCCTCCCTCTTTTCCTCCAGCCCCCTCCTCCCTCCTCCCTCTTTCTCTCTTAGCCCCCTCCCTCCCCTCCCTCTTTTCCTCCAGCCCCCCTCCTCCCTCCCTCTTTTCCCTCCAGGCCCCCTCCCTCCCTCCCTCTTTCCTCCAGGCCCCTCCCTCCCTCCCTCTTTTCCTCCAGGCCCCTCCTCCCTCCCTCCCTCTTTCTTCCTCCAGGCCCCTCCCTCCCTCCCTCTTTTCCTCCAGGCCCCTCCCCTCCCTCCCTCTTTTCCTCCAGGCCCCCTCCCTCCCTCCCCCTCTTTTCCTCCAGCCCCCTCCCCCCTCCCTCTTTTCCTCAGGCCCCCCCTCCCTCTTTTCCTCCAGGCCCCCCCTCCCTCTTTTCCTCCAGGCCCCCCCCTCCCCCTTTTCCCTCCAGGCCCCCCTCCCCCTTTTCCTCCAGGCCCCCCTCCCTCTTTTCCTCCAGCCCCCCTCCTCCCTCTTTTCCTCCAGCCCCCTCCTCCTCTTTCCTCCAGCCCCCCTCCTCCATCTTTTCCTCCCTCCCTCTTCCTCCAGCTCCCCTCCCTCCCCCTTCCTCCAGCCCTCCCTCCCCCTCCCTCCACCCTCTCCTCCAGCCCCCTCCCTCCCTCTTCCCTCCTAGCCCCCTCCCTCCCTCTTCCCTCCAGCTCCCCCTCCCTCCCT
>NC_060183.1:82143463-82155425 GCF_021184085.1 Oncorhynchus gorbuscha | reverse complement strand
TTATAGACATTAGACTGGGGAGGTGAGGTCATTATATACATCAGACTGGGGAGGGTGAGGAGGGTGAGGTCACTATAGACATTAGACTGGGGAGGGTGAGGTCATAATAGATATCAGACTGGGGAGGGTGAGGAGGGTGAGGTCACTATAGACATTAGACTTGGGAGGGGTGAGGTCATTATAGACATCAGACTGGAGAGGGTGAGAGGGTGAGGTCACTATAGACATCAGACTGGAGAGGAGTTAGGGAGGTGAGGTCACTATAGGCAACAGACTGGGGAGGGTAGAGATCATTATAGACATCAGACTGGGAGGGTGAGGTCATTATAGACATTAGACTGGGGAGGTGTGGTCATTATAGACATCAGACTGGGGAGGGTGAGGTCATTATAGACATCAGACTAGGGAGGGTGAGGAGGGTGAGGTCATTATAGACATTAGACTGGGGAGGGTGAGGAGGGTGAGGTCACTATAGACATTAGACTGGGGAGGGTGAGGTCATTATAGACATTAGACTGGGGAGGGTGAGGTCACTATAGACATCAGACTAGGGAGGGTGAGGTCACTATAGGCAACAGACTGGGGAGGGTGAGGAGGGTGAGGTCACTATAGACATTAGACTTGGGAGGGTGAGGTCATTATAGACATCAGACTGGGGAGGGTGAGGAGGGTGAGGTCACTATAGGCAACAGACTGGGGAGGTGAGGAGGGTGAGGTCACTATAGACATTAGACTGGGGAGGGTGAGGTCATTATAGACATTAGACTGGGGAGGGTGAGGTCATTATAGACAACAGACTGGGGAGGGTGAGGTCACTATAGACATCAGACTAGGGAGGGTGAGGAGGGTGAGGTCATTATAGACATTAGACTGGGGAGGGTGAGGTCACTATAGACATCAGACTAGGGAGGGTGAGGAGGGTGAGGTCATTATAGACATTAGACTGGGGAGGGTGAGGTCATTATAGACATCAGACTAGGGAGGGTGAGGAGGGTGAGGTCATTATAGACATTAGACTGGGGAGGGTGAGGAGGGTGAGGTCACTATAGACATTAGACTGGGGAGGGTGAGGTCACTATAGACATCAGACTAGGGAGGGTGAGGTCACTATAGGCAACAGACTGGGGAGGGTGAGGAGGGTGAGGTCACTATAGACATTAGACTTGGGAGGGTGAGGTCATTATAGACATCAGACTGGAGAGGGTGAGGAGGGTGAGGTCACTATAGACATCAGACTGGAGAGGGTGAGGAGGGTGAGGTCACTATAGGCAACAGACTGGGGAGGGTGAGATCATTATAGACATCAGACTGGGGAGGGTGAGGTCATTATAGACATTAGACTGGGGAGGGTGTGGTCATTATAGACATCAGACTGGGGAGGGTGAGGTCATTATAGACATCAGACTAGGGAGGGTGAGGAGGGTGAGGTCATTATAGACATTAGACTGGGGAGGGTGAGGAGGGTGAGGTCACTATAGACATTAGACTGGGGAGGGTGAGGTCATTATAGACATTAGACTGGGGAGGGTGAGGTCACTATAGACATCAGACTAGGGAGGGTGAGGTCACTATAGGCAACAGACTGGGGAGGGTGAGGAGGGTGAGGTCACTATAGACATTAGACTTGGGAGGGTGAGGTCATTATAGACATCAGACTGGGGAGGGTGAGGAGGGTGAGGTCACTATAGGCAACAGACTGGGGAGGGTGAGGAGGGTGAGGTCACTATAGACATTAGACTGGGGAGGGTGAGGTCATTATAGACATTAGACTGGGGAGGGTGAGGTCATTATAGACAACAGACTGGGGAGGGTGAGGTCACTATAGACATCAGACTAGGGAGGGTGAGGAGGGTGAGGTCATTATAGACATTAGACTGGGGAGGGTGAGGTCATTATAGACATCAGACTGGGGAGGGTGAGGTCATTATAGACATCAGACTAGGGAGGGTGAGGAGGGTGAGGTCATTATAGACATTAGACTGGGGAGGGTGAGGAGGGTGAGGTCACTATAGACATTAGACTGGGGAGGGTGAGGTCACTATAGACATCAGACTAGGGAGGGTGAGGTCACTATAGGCAACAGACTGGGGAGGGTGAGGAGGGTGAGGTCACTATAGACATTAGACTTGGGAGGGTGAGGTCATTATAGACATCAGACTGGGGAGGGTGAGGTCACTATAGGCAACAGACTGGGGAGGGTGAGGAGGGTGAGGTCACTATAGACATTAGACTGGGGAGGGTGAGGTCATTATAGACATTAGACTGGGGAGGGTGAGGTCATTATAGACATTAGACTGGGGAGGGTGAAGTCATTATAGACATTAGACTGGGGAGGGTGAGGTCATTATAGACATTAGACTGGGGAGGGTGAGGTCATTATAGACAACAGACTGGGGAGGGTGAGGTCATTATAGACATTAGACTGGGGAGGGTGAGGAGGGTGAGGTCACTATAGACATTAGACTTGGGAGGGTGAGGTAATAATAATAATAATAATAAGGTCACTATAGACAACAGACTGGGGAGGGTGAGGTCATTATAGACATCAGACTGGGGAGGGTGAGGTCACTATAGACATTAGACTGGGGAGGGTGAGGAGGGTGAGGTCATTATAGACATCAGACTGGGGAGGGTGAGGAGGGTGAGGTCATTATAGACATTAGACTGGGGAGGGTGAGGTCATTATAGACAACAGACTGGGGAGGGTGAGGTCATTATAGACATTAGACTGGGGAGGGTGAGGAGGGTGAGGTCACTATAGACATTAGACTTGGGAGGGTGAGGTCACTATAGACAACAGACTGGGGAGGGTGAGGTCATTATAGACATCAGACTGGAGAGGGTGAGGTCACTATAGACATTAGACTGGGGAGGGTGAGGTCATTATAGACATCAGACTGGGGAGGGTGAGGAGGGTGAGGTCATTATAGACATTAGACTGGGGAGGGTGAGGTCATTATAGACATTAGACTGGGGAGAGTGAGGTCATTATAGACATCAGACTGGTGAGGGTGAGGTCACTATAGACATCAGACTGGGGAGGGTGAGGTCACTATAGACATTAGTCTGGGGAGGGTGAGGAGGGTGAGGTCATTATAGACATTAGACTGGGGAGGGTGAGGTCATTATAGACATTAGACTGGGGAGGGTGAGGTCATTATAGACATCAGACTGGGGAGGGTGTGGTCATTATAGACATTAGACTGGGGAGGGTGTGGTCATTATAGACATTAGACTGGGGATGGTGAGGAGGGTGAGGTCATTATAGACATCAGACTGGGGAGGGTGAGGTCATTATAGACATTAGACTGGGGAGGGTGAGGAGGGTGAGGTCACTATAGACATCAGACTGGGGAGGGTGAGGAGGGTGAGATCATTATAGACATCAGACTGGGGAGGGTGAGGTCATTATAGACATTAGACTGGGGAGGGTGAGGAGGGTGAGGTCACTATAGACATCAGACTGGGGAGGGTGAGAGGGGGAGGTCATTATAGACATCAGACTGGGGAGGGTGAGGTCACTATAGACAACAGACTGGGGAGGGTGAGGAGGGTGAGGTCATTATAGACATCAGACTGGGGAGGGTGAGGAGGGTGAGGTCACTATAGACAACAGACTGGGGAGGGTGAGGAGGGTGAGGTCACTATAGACATCAGACTGGGGAGGGTGAGGAGGGTGAGGTCACTATAGACATCAGACTGGGGAGGGTGAGGTCACTATAGACAACAGACTGGGGAGGGTGAGGAGGGTGAGGAGGGTGAGGTCACTATAGACATCAGACTGGGGAGGGTGAGGTCATTATAGACAACAGACTGGGGAGGGTGAGGTCACCTCCAGGCTCTGATCAGGCCCTACACCCAAACAAGGGCACTGCGTTCATCCACCTCTGGCCTGCTCGCCTCCCTACCACTGAGGAAGTACAGCTCCCGCTCAGCCCAGTCAAAACTGTTCGCTGCTCTGGCCCCCCAATGGTGGAACAAACTCCCTCACGACGCCAGGACAGCGGAGTCAATCACCACCTTCCGGAGACACCTGAAACCCCACCTCTTTAAAGAATACCTAGGATATGATAAGTATTCCCCCCCCCTTTTAAGATTTAGATGCACTATTGTAAAGTGACTGTTCCACTGGATGTCATAAGGTGAATGCACCAATTTGTAAGTCGCTCTGGATAAGAGCGTCTGCTAAATGACTTAAATGTAAATGTAAATGTCACTATAGACATTAGACTGGGGAGGGTGAGGTCATTATAGACATTAGACTGGGGAGGGTGAGGTCATTATAGACATTAGACTGGGGAGGGTGAGGTCATTATAGACATTAGACTGGGGAGGGTGAGGTCATTATAGACATCAGACTGGGGAGGGTGAGGTCATTATAGACATCAGACTGGGGAGGGTGAGGTCATTATAGACATTAGACTGGGGAGGGTGAGGTCATTATAGACATTAGACTGGGGAGGGTGAGGTCATTATAGACATTAGACTGGGGAGGGTGAGGAGGGTGAGGTCACTATAGGCAACAGACTGGGGAGGGTGAGGTCATTATAGACATTAGACTGGGGAGGGTGAGGTCATTATAGACATCAGACTGGGGAGGGTGAGGTCATTATAGACAACAGACTAGGGAGGGTGAGGTCATTATAGACATCAGACTGGGGAGGGTGAGGAGGGTGAGGTCACTATAGACATTAGACTGGGGAGGGTGAGGTCATTATAGACAACAGACTAGGGAGGGTGAGGAGGGTGAGGTCATTATAGACATTAGACTGGGGAGGGTGAGGTCATTATAGACATCAGACTGGGGAGGGTGAGGTCATTATAGACATCAGACTAGGGAGGGTGAGGAGGGTGAGGTCATTATAGACATTAGACTAGGGAGGGTGAGGAGGGTGAGGTCACTATAGACATTAGACTGGGGAGGGTGAGGTCATTATAGACATCAGACTGGGGAGGGTGAGGTCATTATAGACATCAGACTAGGGAGGGTGAGGAGGGTGAGGTCATTATAGACATTAGACTGGGGAGGGTGAGGTCATTATAGACATTAGACTGGGGAGGGTGAGGTCACTATAGACATCAGACTAGGGAGGGTGAGGTCACTATAGGCAACAGACTGGGGAGGGTGAGGAGGGTGAGGTCACTATAGACATTAGACTTGGGAGGGTGAGGTCATTATAGACATCAGACTGGGGAGGGTGAGGAGGGTGAGGTCACTATAGGCAACAGACTGGGGAGGGTGAGGAGGGTGAGGTCATTATAGACATTAGACTGGGGAGGGTGAAGTCATTATAGACATTAGACTGGGGAGGGTGAGGTCATTATAGACATTAGACTGGGGAGGGTGAGGTCATTATAGACAACAGACTGGGGAGGGTGAGGTCATTATAGACATTAGACTGGGGAGGGTGAGGTCACTATAGACATTAGACTTGGGAGGGTGAGGTCACTATAGACAACAGACTGGGGAGGGTGAGGTCATTATAGACATCAGACTGGGGAGGGTGAGGTCACTATAGACATTAGACTGGGGAGGGTGAGGAGGGTGAGGTCATTATAGACATCAGACTGGGGAGGGTGAGGAGGGTGAGGTCATTATAGACATTAGACTGGGGAGGGTGAGGTCACTATAGACATTAGACTGGGGAGGGTGAGGTCATTATAGACAACAGACTGGGGAGGGTGAGGTCATTATAGACATTAGACTGGGGAGGGTGAGGAGGGTGAGGTCACTATAGACATTAGACTTGGGAGGGTGAGGTCACTATAGACAACAGACTGGGGAGGGTGAGGTCATTATAGACATCAGACTGGGGAGGGTGAGGTCACTATAGACATTAGACTGGGGAGGGTGAGGAGGGTGAGGTCATTATAGACATCAGACTGGGGAGGGTGAGGAGGGTGAGGTCATTATAGACATTAGACTGGGGAGGGTGAGGTCATTATAGACATCAGACTGGGGAGGGTGAGGTCACTATAGACATCAGACTGGGGAGGGTGAGGTCACTATAGACATTAGTCTGGGGAGGGTGAGGAGGGTGAGGTCATTATAGACATTAGACTGGGGAGGGTGAGGTCATTATAGACATTAGACTGGGGAGGGTGAGGTCATTATAGACATCAGACTGGGGAGGGTGTGGTCATTATAGACAGACTGGGGAGGGTGTGGTCATTATAGACATTAGACTGGGGAGGGTGAGGAGGGTGAGGTCAATATAGACATCAGACTGGGGAGGGTGAGGTCATTATAGACATTAGACTGGGGAGGGTGAGGTCACTATAGACATCAGACTGGGGAGGGTGAGGTCATTATAGACATCAGACTGGGGAGGGTGAGGAGGGTGAGATCATTATAGACATCAGACAGGGGAGGGTGAGGAGGGTGAGGTCACTATAGACATCAGACTGGGGAGGGTGAGGAGGGTGAGGTCACTATAGACAACAGACTGGGGAGGGTGAGGAGGGTGAGGTCACTATAGACATCAGACTGGGGAGGGTGAGGAGGGTGAGGAGGGTGAGGTCACTATAGACATCAGACTGGGGAGGGTGAGGAGGGTGAGGAGGGTGAGGTCACTATAGACATCAGACTGGGGAGGGTGAGGAGGGTGAGGTCACTATAGACATCAGACTGGGGAGGGTGAGGAGGGTGAGGAGGGTGAGGTCACTATAGACATCAGACTGGGGAGGGTGAGGAGGGTGAGGTCACTATAGACAACAGACTGGGGAGGGTGAGGAGGGTGAGGTCATTATAGACATCAGACTGGGGAGGGTGAGGAGGGTGAGGTCACTATAGACAACAGACTGGGGAGGGTGAGGAGGGTGAGGTCACTATAGACATCAGACTGGGGAGGGTGAGGAGGGTGAGGAGGGTGAGGTCACTATAGACATCAGACTGGGGAGGGTGAGGTCACTATAGACAACAGACTGGGGAGGGTGAGGAGGGTGAGGAGGGTGAGGTCACTATAGACATCAGACTGGGGAGGGTGAGGTCATTATAGACAACAGACTGGGGAGGGTGAGGTCACCTCCAGGCTCTGATCAGGCCCTACACCCAAACAAGGGCACTGCGTTCATCCACCTCTGGCCTGCTCGCCTCCCTACCACTGAGGAAGTACAGCTCCCGCTCAGCCCAGTCAAAACTGTTCGCTGCTCTGGCCCCCCAATGGTGGAACAAACTCCCTCACGACGCCAGGACAGCGGAGTCAATCACCACCTTCCGGAGACACCTGAAACCCCACCTCTTTAAAGAATACCTAGGATATGATAAGTATTCCCCCCCCCTTTTAAGATTTAGATGCACTATTGTAAAGTGACTGTTCCACTGGATGTCATAAGGTGAATGCACCAATTTGTAAGTCGCTCTGGATAAGAGCGTCTGCTAAATGACTTAAATGTAAATGTAAATGTCACTATAGACATTAGACTGGGGAGGGTGAGGTCATTATAGACATTAGACTGGGGAGGGTGAGGTCATTATAGACATTAGACTGGGGAGGGTGAGGTCATTATAGACATTAGACTGGGGAGGGTGAGGAGGGTGAGGTCACTATAGGCAACAGACTGGGGAGGGTGAGGTCATTATAGACATTAGACTGGGGAGGGTGAGGTCATTATAGACATCAGACTGGGGAGGGTGAGGTCATTATAGACATCAGACTGGGGAGGGTGAGGAGGGTGAGGTCATTATAGACATTAGACTGGGGAGGGTGAGGTCACTATAGACATCAGACTGGGGAGGGTGAGGTCACTATAGACATCAGACTGGGGAGGGTGAGGAGGGTGAGGTCACTATAGACATTAGACTGGGGAGGGTGAGGTCATTATAGACAACAGACTAGGGAGGGTGAGGTCATTATAGACATCAGACTGGGGAGGGTGAGGAGGGTGAGGTCACTATAGACATTAGACTGGGGAGGGTGAGGTCATTATAGACAACAGACTAGGGAGGGTGAGGTCATTATAGACATCAGACTGGGGAGGGTGAGGTCATTATAGACATTAGACTGGGGAGGGTGAGGTCATTATAGACATTAGACTGGGGAGGGTGAGGAGGGTGAGGTCACTATAGACATCAGACTGGGGAGGGTGAGGTCACTATAGACATCAGACTGGGTAGGGTGAGGAGGGTGAGGTCACTATAGACGTCAGACTGGGGAGGGTGAGGAGGGTGAGGAGGGTGAGGAGGGTGAGGTCATTATAGACAACAGACTGGGGAGGGTGAGGAGGGTGTGGTCATTATAGACAACAGACTGGGGAGGGTGAGGTCATTATAGACATCAGACTGGGGAGGGTGAGGAGGGTGAGGTCATTATAGACATCAGACTGGGGAGGGTGAGGAGGGTGAGGTCACTATAGACGTCAGACTGGGGAGGGTGAGGAGGGTGAGGAGGGTGAGGTCATTATAGACAACAGACTGGGGAGGGTGAGGAGGGTGAGGTCACTATAGACATCAGACTGGGGAGGGTGAGGTCACTATAGACAACAGACTGGGGAGGGTGAGGTCACTATAGACAGACTGGGGAGGGTGAGGAGGGTGAGGTCACTATAGACATCAGACTGGGGAGGGTGAGGAGGGTGAGGAGGGTGAGGTCACTATAGACATCAGACTGGGGAGGGTGAGGTCACTATAGACAACAGACTGGGGAGGGTGAGGTCACTATAGACATTAGACTGGGGAGGGTGAGGAGGGTGACGTCACTATAGACATCAGACTGGGGAGGGTGAGGAGGGTGAGGAGGGTGAGGTCACTATAGACATCAGACTGGGGAGGGTGAGGTCACTATAGACATCAGTCTGGGGAGGGTGAGGAGGGTGAGGTCACTATAGACATCAGACTGGGGAGGGTGAGGTCACTATAGACATCAGACTGGGGAGGGTGAGGAGGGTGAGGTCATTATAGACAACAGACTGGGGAGGGTGAGGTCACTATAGGCAACAGATTGGGGAGGGTGAGGTCATTATAGACATCAGACTGGGGAGGGTGAGGAGGGTGAGGTCACTATAGACATCAGACTGGGGAGGGTGAGGTCACTATAGACATCAGACTGGGGAGGGTGAGGTCATTATAGACAACAGACTGGGGAGGGTGAGGTCATTATAGACATTAGACTGGGGAGGGTGAGGTCATTATAGACATCAGACTGGGGAGGGTGAGGAGGGTGAGGTCACTATAGACATCAGACTGGGGAGGGTGAGGAGGGTGAGGTCACTATAGACATCAGACTGGGGAGGGTGAGGTCACTATAGACATTAGACTGGGGAGGGTGAGGAGGGTGAGGTCACTATAGACATTAGACTGGGGAGGGTGAGGTCACTATAGACAACAGACTGGGGAGGGTGAGGTCATTATAGACATTAGACTGGGGAGGGTGAGGTCATTATAGACATCAGACTGGGGAGGGTGAGGTCATTATAGACATCAGACTGGGGAGGGTGAGGAGGGTGAGGTCACTATAGACATCAGACTGGGGAGGGTGAGGAGGGTGAGGTCATTATAGACAACAGACTGGGGAGGGTGAGGTCACTATAGACATCAGTCTGGGGAAGGTGAGGAGGGTGAGGTCACTATAGACATTAGACTGGGGAGGGTGAGGTCACTATAGACATCAGACTGGGGAGGGTGAGGAGGGTGAGGAGGGTGAGGTCATTATAGACATTAGACTGGGGAGGGTGAGGTCATTATAGACAACAG
Organism: Oncorhynchus gorbuscha; assembly: GCF_021184085.1. Lineage (NCBI taxonomy): Eukaryota > Metazoa > Chordata > Actinopteri > Salmoniformes > Salmonidae > Oncorhynchus > Oncorhynchus gorbuscha. Next base: position 82,145,734 of record NC_060183.1, on the reverse strand, counting down.
ATTGGGGAGGGTGAAGTCCCGTGCTTCTACACCTGCATTGCTTGCTGTTTGGGGTTTTAGACTGGGTTTCTGTACAGCACTTTGTGACATCAGCTGATGTAAAAAGGGCTTTATAAATACATTGATTGATTGAGGGTGAGGAGGGTGAGGAGGGTGAGGTCATTATAGACATCAGACTGGGGAGGGTGAGGTCACTATAGACATTAGACTGGGGAGGGTGAGGTCACTATAGACATTAGACTGGGGAGGGTGAGGTCATTATAGACAACAGACTGGGGAGGGTGAGGTCACTATAGACATTAGACTGGGGAGGGTGAGGTCATTATAGACATCAGACTGGGGAGGGTGAGGAGGGTGAGGTCACTATAGACGTCAGACTGGGGAGGGTGAGGTCACTATAGACGTCAGACTGGGGAGGGTGAGGAGGGTGAGGTCACTATAGACGTCAGACTGGGGAGGGTGAGGAGGGTGAGGTCATTATAGACATTAGACTGGGGAGGGTGAGTTCACTATAGACATCAGACTGGGGAGGGTGAGGTCATTATAGACAACAGACTGGGGAGGGTGAGGTCACTATAGACATCAGACTGGGGAGGGTGAGGTCATTATAGACATCAGACTGGGGAGGGTGAGGAGGGTGAGGTCACTATAGACATTAGACTGGGGAGGGTGAGGTCACTATAGACATTAGACTGGGGAGGGTGAGGAGGGTGAGGTCATTATAGACATTAGACTGGGGAGGGTGAGGAGGGTGAGGTCACTATAGACATTAGACTGGGGAGGGTGAGGAGGGTGAGGTCATTATAGACATCAGACTGGGGAGGGTGAGGTCATTATAGACATCAGACTGGGGAGGGTGAGGTCATTATAGACAACAGACTGGAGAGGGTGAGGTCATTATAGACATCAGACTGGGGAGGGTGAGGAGGGTGAGGTCACTATAGACATCAGACTGGGGAGGGTGAGGAGGGTGAGGAGGGTGAGGTCACTATAGACATCAGACTGGGGAGGGTGAGGTCACTATAGACAACAGACTGGGGAGGGTGAGGTCACTATAGACATTAGACTGGGGAGGGTGAGGAGGGTGAGGTCACTATAGACATCAGACTGGGGAGGGTGAGGAGGGTGAGGAGGGTGAGGTCACTATAGACATCAGACTGGGGAGGGTGAGGTCACTATAGACAACAGACTGGGGAGGGTGAGGTCACTATAGACATTAGACTGGGGAGGGTGAGGAGGGTGACGTCACTATAGACATCAGACTGGGGAGGGTGAGGAGGGTGAGGAGGGTGAGGTCACTATAGACATCAGACTGGGGAGGGTGAGGTCACTATAGACATCAGTCTGGGGAGGGTGAGGAGGGTGAGGTCACTATAGACATCAGACTGGGGAGGGTGAGGAGGGTGAGGTCATTATAGACATTAGACTGGGGAGGGTGAGGTCATTATAGACAACAGACTGGGGAGGGTGAGGAGGGTGAGGTCACTATAGGCAACAGATTGGGGAGGGTGAGGTCATTATAGACATCAGACTGGGGAGGGTGAGGTCACTATAGACATCAGACTGGGGAGGGTGAGGTCACTATAGACATCAGACTGGGGAGGGTGAGGTCATTATAGACAACAGACTGGGGAGGGTGAGGTCATTATAGACATTAGACTGGGGAGGGTGAGGTCATTATAGACATCAGACTGGGGAGGGTGAGGTCACTATAGACATCAGACTGGGGAGGGTGAGGAGGGTGAGGTCACTATAGACATCAGACTGGGGAGGGTGAGGAGGGTGAGGTCACTATAGACAGACTGGGGAGGGTGAGGAGGGTGAGGTCACTATAGACATCAGACTGGGGAGGGTGAGGAGGGTGAGGTCACTATAGACATCAGACTGGGGAGGGTGAGGTCACTATAGACAGACTGGGGAGGGTGAGGAGGGTGAGGTCACTATAGACATTAGACTGGGGAGGGTGAGGTCAATATAGACAACAGACTGGGGAGGGTGAGGTCATTATAGACATTAGACTGGGGAGGGTGAGGTCATTATAGACATCAGACTGGGGAGGGTGAGGTCATTATAGACATTAGACTGGGGAGGGTGAGGTCATTATAGACATCAGACTGGGGAGGGTGAGGTCACTATAGACATCAGACTGGGGAGGGTGAGGAGGGTGAGGTCATTATAGACAACAGACTGAGGAGGGTGAGGTCATTATAGACATCAGACTGGGGAGGGTGAGGAGGGTGAGGTCACTATAGACATCAGTCTGGGGAGGGT
>NC_060183.1:82130963-82138463 GCF_021184085.1 Oncorhynchus gorbuscha | reverse complement strand
GAAGGTCTTCATTGACCTTAAGGCTAAACTAACACACACACAAACACACACACTGAGTTTAGTACAGTTACACCATGAAGGTCTTAATTGACCTTAAGGCTAAACTAACCTAACACCTGACTTCAGAGCTACAACTCTCTGTTTGGACCTATAGAGCTATCACTATCTCCCTCATATCCTCCTACAAGAGGACCTCCTCACGTGGGCTCCAGAGTGGAGCAGAGGTCTAAGACACTGCATCTCAGTGGGCTCCAGAGTGGAGCAGAGGTATAAGACACTGCATCTCAGTGGGCTCCAGAGTGGAGCAGAGGTCTAAGACACTGCATCTCAGTGGGCTCCAGAGTGGAGCAGAGGTCTAAGACACTGCATCTCAGTGGGCTCCAGAGTGGAGCAGAGGTCTAAGACACTGCATATCAGTGGGCTCCAGAGTGGAGCAGAGGTCTAAGACACTGCATCTCAGTGGGCTCCAGAGTGGAGCAGCTTCTGTTCAACTCTGAGTTGTCCTTATGTTAGGTCCTGATCTGGCTATGCCATATGGCTGTGGGCTACACTAGTTCATTTAGTTGTCCTTATGTTAGGTCCTGATCTGGCTGTGCCATATGGCTGTGGGCTACACTAGTGCATTTAGTTGTCCTTATGTTAGGTCCTGATCTGGCTATGCCATATGGCTGTGGGCTACACTAGTGCATTTAGTTGTCCTTATGTTAGGTCCTGATCTGACTATGCCATATGGCTGTGGGCTACACTAGTTCATTTAGTTGTCCTTATGTTAGGTCCTGATCTGGCTGTGCCATATGGCTGTGGGCTACACTAGTGCATTTAGTTGTCCTTATGTTAGGTCCTGATCTGACTATGCCATATGGCTGTGGGCTACACTAGTTCATTTAGTTGTCCTTATGTTAGGTCCTGATCTGGCTGTGCCATATGGCTGTGGGCTACACTAGTGCATTTAGTTGTCCTTATGTTAGGTCCTGATCTGGCTATGCCATATGGCTGTGGGCTACACTAGTTCATTTAGCTGACAAGATTTGCTTATAATCCCGTGGCATTATTTTATATAGTATGAACAATACAATTGAAAAAAAAATCAGAATAAAATATACCTATTTTCTCCAAACGATTTGAGGGAGTGCGCATATTGGGCTATTCTGTGTTAAGCGGTTAACAAAGAAATAGGTATTTCTATATGCTTAATTTAGAATTATTAATGTAAGTTGTTCTACAAACATTGGGTTATATGTGTTGATGGTTAATACATTGGAAGGCTGCATGATGACACTAATGATGATATGAGTCATGAGCTCTGCTTTGTTTTTTTTTGCGAAAGGCTGTACACACTTCATCAGTCTCTCATTCACAATTTGACAAGCACTTGATAATCTAAATCAAATGAAACTTTGTCACAAGCGCCGAATACAACAGGTAGACCTTACCGTGAAATGCCGAATACAACAGGTAGACCTTACCATGAAATGCCGAATACAACAGGTAGACCTTACCGTGAAATGCCAAATACAACAGGTAGACCTTACCGTGAAATGCCGAATACAACAGGTAGACCTTAAAGTGAAATGCCGAATACAACAGGTAGACCTTACCGTGAAATGCTCACTTACAAGACCTTAACCAACAGTGCAGTTCAAGTAACAGAGTTAAGAAATCTTTTACCAAATAAACTAAAGTAAATAATAGTCTATGACTTGAGTGACTGGAGTCTTTGACAATTTTTTGGTCTTTCCTCTGACACCACCTAGTATAGAGGTCCTGGATGGCAGGAAGCTTGACCCCAGTGATGTACTGGGCCGTACACACTACCCTCTGTAGCACCTTACGGTCAGAAGCCGAGCAGTTGCCATACCAGGCAGTGATGCAACCGGTCAGGATGCTCTCGATGATGCAGCTGTAGAACTTTCTGAGGATCTGGGAACCCATGCCAAATCTTTTCAGTCTCCTGAGGGGGAAAAGATGTTGTCGTGCCCTCTTCACAAATGTCTTGGTGTGTTTGGACCATGATAGTTCGTTAGTGATGTGGACATCAAGGAACTTGAAACTCTCGACCCGTTCTACTACAGCCCCGTAACATGTTAATGGGGGCCTGTTCGGCCCGCCTTTTCCTGTAGTCCACGATCAGCTCCTTTGTCTTGCTCACATTGAGGGAGAGGTTGTTATCCTGGCACCACACTGACAGGTCTCTGCCCTCCTCCCTATAGGCCGTCTCATCATTGGTAATCAGGCCAACCATTGTTATCGTCAACAAACTTAATGATGGTGTTGGAGTGGTGCCTGGCCGTGCAGTTGTGGGTGAACAGGGAGTACAGGAGGGGACTAAGCACGCACACCTGAGGGGCCCCCATGTTGAGGCTCAGCTTGGCGGATGTGGTGTTGCCTACCCTTACCACCTAGGGGCGGCCCCGTCAGGAAGTCCAGGATCCAGTTGCAGAGGGAGGTGTTTAGTCCCAGGGTCCTTAGCTTAGTGATGAGCTATGTAGACACTATGGTGTTGAACACTGAGCTGTAGTCAATGAACAGCATTCTCACAAAGGTGTTCCTTTTGTCCAGGTGGGAAATGGCAGTGTGGAGTGCAATAGAGATCACATGATCTGTGGGTCAGTTGGTGCGGTATGGGAATTGGAGTGGGTCCTAGGGCAGGCCTGGGCAACTCCAGTCCTCTGGGGCCTGACTGGTGTCAAACTTATTTTGTTGACAGAAAAACAAGAGTGTGCAAAGCTGTCATCAAGGCAAAGGGTGGCTACTTTGAAGAATCTCAAATATAAAATATATTTGGATTTGTTTAACACTTTTTTGGTTACTACATGATTCCATATGTGTTATTTCACAGTTTTGATGTCTTCACTATTATTCTACAAAGTAGAAATTAGTTAAAAAAATACTCGAAACGGGCAGCGGGAAAAGTCATCTACTTGTCATGTCATGCACTTTCCTGTGGTTCATGTTCATGCCATCCAGGTAGGCTCCCGTTGTAACGCGGAGCAATACGCTTAATATTAGGACATTTGATAAATGGTAGGCCTAGCCTATAGAAAGCTGATGGGTTCCTCCTCTTTTTAATAGAGGCCACCAAAACTTCCACAACATGAACTCCTGGGCTCTCATGAAGTGTTTTATTAGATTTTCATTACATTTGCATTGATGTCAGAGTGATTAGAGGGACAACAGAGTGCTGAGTACCAGGAAGTTAACAAGTTTGGTAGGCTATTAATGATCAGCATCAGAGCTTGGAGAAGCCTAATTACCGGGACTAAATGGTCACATGACTTGTGACCACCGGTATGGCGGTAATACGGTCCCTGTAACAGCCCTAGGGGGGACTGGGTGGAACACATTGTGTCACGGCTGTTGAAAGGAGAGGACCAAGGTGCAGCGTGGTGAGTGTACATTTTTTGTTTTATGTAATCAAAATGACGCAGAACAAAACAATAAACACTACAAAAACAAACCGGTTGGAGCGAGTGGTCGCATCTGCACGTCGCTCCAACGGGTAGTATAACTTTTTCATTATATTTCATTATATCACAACGGTTTGATTTGTCTTGATTTGTCTTATCTTAGCAATTTCTTCTCAGCTAGCTACATAGCCGTCTTTGTATCAAAAGATAATTGCGTAATTATCGTATTTCGCCGTCCTAACGTAGTCTTCACTAGTCTTCACTAGCCAGCTAGCTAACGTCCACTGATTAGCTGCACTGGAGAAACTGTTACACTCAACTGAACGACTTGATTAGTTTAGTGTCAGCTAGCTACATAGCTGTCTTTGCTGTCTTCGTATCATCGTATCATCGTATCCAAGATAATTGTGTTGTTTAGGTTTAAAGTGTGTAGTCTTAGAGTGATTATCTTAATTTACCGAGGTTAGCTAGCCAGCTATTTGTCGTCCTTAACGTAGGTGACTCTGCTAGCTAGCCAACAGCTAGCCAACGCTAGCCAACGTCTTCTGTATAGAACTCAACTACCCGGTCGCATTCACAGGTTGTATCACATTTTCACTTCATTTTCATTACAGTACAACGGTTTGATTTGTTTGATCGTAGCTAGCTACTTAGCTAGCTACATAGCCGTCTTTGTATCAAAGATAATTGTGTAGTCTAGAGCGATTTTCTAGGTTCGCTAGCCATCTATTGTCGTTCTTTTAGCAACGTAACGTAAACAACACTGCTAGCTAGCCTGCTAGCCCCGAATAGCAACACTGCAGAAACTATTACACTCAACGGAACGACTTGATTAGTGTAGTGTCAACAACGCACCCACTGCCAGCTGGCCTACTTCAGCAGTACTGTATCATTTTAATCATTTTAGTCAATAAGATTCTTGCTACGTAGCTTAACTTTCTGAACATTCGAGACGTGTAGTCCACTTGTCATTCCAATCTCCTTTGCATTAGCGTAGCCTCTTCTGTAGCCTGTCAACTATGTGTCGGTTTATCCCTGTTCTCTCCTCTCTGCACAGACCATACAAACGCTCCTCACCGCGTGGCCGCGGCCACCCTACTCTGGTGGTCCCAGCGCGCACGACCCACGTGGAGTTCCAGGTCTCCGGTAGCCTCTGGAACTGCCAATCTGCGGTCAACAAGGCAGAGTTCATCTCAGCCCATGCCTCCCTCCAGTCCCTCGACTTCTTGGCCCTGACGGAAACATGGATCACCACAGACAACACTGCTACTCCTACTGCTCTCTCTTCGTCCGCCCACGTGTTCTCGCACACCCGAGAGCGTCTGGTCAGCGGGGTGGTGGCACCGGGATCCTCATCTCTCCCAAGTGGTCATTCTCTCTTTCTCCCCTTACCCATCTGTCTATCGCCTCCTTTGAATTCCATGCTGTCACAGTCACTAGCCCTTTCAAGCTTAACATCCTTATCATTTATCGCCCTCCAGGTTCCCTCGGAGAGTTCATCAATGAGCTTGATGCCTTGATAAGCTCCTTTCCTGAGGACGGCTCACCTCTCACAGTTCTGGGCGACTTTAACCTCCCCACGTCTACCTTTGACTCTTTCCTCTCTGCCTCCTTCTTTCCACTCCTCTCCTCTTTTGACCTCACCCTCTCACCTTCCCCCCTACTCACAAGGCAGGCAATACGCTCGACCTCATCTTTACTAGATGCTGTTCTTCCACTAACCTCATTGCAACTCCCCTCCAAGTCTCCGACCACTGCCTTGTATCCTTTTCCCTCTCGCTCTCATCCAACACCTCCCACACTGCCCCTACTCGGATGGTATCGCGCCGTCCCAACCTTCGCTCTCTCTCCCCGCTACTCTCTCCTCTTCCATCCTATCATCTCTTCCCTCCGCTCAAACCTTCTCCCACCTATCTCCCGATTCTGCCTCCTCAACCCTCCTCTCCTCCCTCTCTGCATCCCTTGACTCTCTATGTCCCCTATCCTCCAGGCCGGCTCGGTCCTCCCCTCCCGCTCCGTGGCTCGATGACTCATTGCGAGCTCACAGAACAGGGCTCCGGGCAGCCGAGCGGAAATGGAGGAAAACTCGCCTCCCTGCGGACCTGGCATCCTTTCACTCCCTCCTCTCTACATTTTCCTCCTCTGTCTCTGCTGCTAAAGCCACTTTCTACCACGCTAAATTCCAAGCTTCTGCCTCTAACCCTAGGAAGCTCTTTGCCACCTTCTCCTCCCTCCTGAATCCTCCGCCCCCTCCCCCCTCCTCCCTCTCTGCAGATGACTTCGTCAACCATTTTGAAAAGAAGGTCGACGACATCCGATCCTCGTTTGCTAAGTCAAACGACACCGCTGGTTCTGCTCACACTGCCCTACCCTATGCTCTGACCTCTTTCTCCCTCTCTCTCCAGATGAAATCTCGCGTCTTGTGACGGCCGGCCGCCCAACAACCTGCCCGCTTGACCCTATCCCCTCCTCTCTTCTCCAGACCATTTCCGGAGACCTTCTCCCTTACCTCACCTCGCTCATCAACTCATCCCTGACCGTTGGCTACGTCCCTTCCGTCTTCAAGAGAGCGAGAGTTGCACCCCTTCTGAAAAAACCTACACTCGATCCCTCCGATGTCAACAATTACAGACCAGTATCCCTTCTTTCTTTTCTCTCCAAAACTCTTGAACGTGCCGTCCTTGGCCAGCTCTCCCGCTATCTCTCTCTGAATGACCTTCTTGATCCAAATCAGTCAGGTTTCAAGACTAGTCATTCAACTGAGACTGCTCTCCTCTGTATCACGGAGGCGCTCCGCACTGCTAAAGCTAACTCTCTCTCCTCTGCTCTCATCCTTCTAGATCTATCGGCTGCCTTCGATACTGTGAACCATCAGATCCTCCTCTCCACCCTCTCCGAGTTGGGCATCTCCGGCGCGGCCCACGCTTGGATTGCGTCCTACCTGACAGGTCGCTCCTACCAGGTGGCGTGGCGAGAATCTGTCTCCTCACCACGCGCTCTCACCACTGGTGTCCCCCAGGGCTCTGTTCTTGGCCCTCTCCTATTCTCGCTATACACCAAGTCACTTGGCTCTGTCATAACCTCACATGGTCTCTCTTATCATTGCTATGCAGACGACACACAATTAATCTTCTCCTTTCCCCCTTCTGATGACCAGGTGGCGAATCGCATCTCTGCATGTCTGGCAGACATATCAGTGTGGATGACGGATCACCACCTCAAGCTGAACCTCGGCAAGACGGAGCTGCTCTTCCTCCCGGGAAGGACTGCCCGTTCCATGATCTCGCCATCACGGTTGACAACTCCACTGTGTCCTCCTCCCAGAGCGCCAAGAACCTTGGTGTGATCCTGGACAACACCCTGTCGTTCTCAACTAACATCAAGGCGGTGGCCCGTTCCTGTAGGTTCATGCTCTACAACATCCGCAGAGTACGACCCTGCCTCACACAGGAAGCGGCGCAGGTCCTAATCCAGGCACTTGTCATCTCCCGTCTGGATTACTGCAACTCGCTGTTGGCTGGGCTCCTGCCTGTGCCATTAAACCCCTTCAACTCATCCAGAACGCCGCAGCCCGTCTGGTGTTCAACCTTCCCAAGTTCTCTCACGTCACCCCGCTCCTCCGTTCTCTCCACTGGCTTCCAGTTGAAGCTCGCATCCGCTACAAGACCATGGTGCTTGCCTACGGAGCTGTGAGGGAACGGCACCTCAGTACCTCCAGGCTCTGATCAGGCCCTACACCCAAACAAGGGCACTGCGTTCATCCACCTCTGGCCTGCTCGCCTCCCTACCACTGAGGAAGTACAGCTCCCGCTCAGCCCAGTCAAAACTGTTCGCTGCCCTGGCCCCCAATGGTGGAACAAACTCCCTCACGACGCCAGGACAGCGGAGTCAATCACCACCTTCCGGAGACACCTGAAACCCCACCTCTTTAAGGAATACCTAGGATAGGTTAAGTAATCCCTCTCACCCCACCCCCTAAGTTCTAGATGCACTATTGTTAAGTGACTGTCCCACTGGATGTCATAAGGTGAATGCACCAATTTGTAAGTCGCTCTGGATAAGAGCGTCTGCTAAATGACTTAAAATGTAAATG
>NC_060183.1:82109456-82130863 GCF_021184085.1 Oncorhynchus gorbuscha | reverse complement strand
ATACAACATCACAATACAACATCACAATAAATCCATGTTATATAGTCTACACCATCACAATAAACCCATTTTATATAGTCTACACCATCACAATAAATCCATGTAATATAACCTACACCACCACAATAAATCCATGTAATATAGTCTACACCATCACAATAAATCCATAGTAATATAGTCTACAACATCACAATAAATCCATGTAATATAGTCTATCTACACCATCACAATAAATCCATGTAATATAGTCTACACCATCACAATAAATCCATGTAATATAGTCTACACCATCACAATAAATCCATGTAATATAGTCTACACCATCACAATAAATCTATGTAATATAGTCTACAACATCACAATAAATCCATGTAATATAGTCTACACCATCACAATAAATCCATGTAATATAGTCTACACCATCACAATAAATCCATGTAATATAGTCTACAACATCACAATAAATCCATGTAATATAGCCTACACTATCACAATAAATCCATGTAATATAGTCTACAACATCACAATAAACCCATGTAATATAGTCTATCTACACCATCACAATAAATCCATGTAATATAGTCTACACCATCACAATAAATCCATGTAATATAGTCTATCTACACCATCACAATAAATCCATGTAATATAGTCTACACCATCACAATAAATCCATGTAATATAGTCTACACCATCACAATAAATCCATGTAATATAGTCTACACCATCACAATAAATCTATGTAATATAGTCTACAACATCACAATAAATCCATGTAATATAGTCTACACCATCACAATAAATCCATGTAATATAGTCTACACCATCACAATAAATCCATGTAATATAGTCTACACCATCACAATAAATCCATGTAATATAGTCTACAACATCACAATAAATCCATGTAATATAGCCTACACTATCACAATAAATCCATGTAATATAGTCTACAACATCACAATAAACCCATGTAATATAGTCTATCTACACCATCACAATAAATCCATGTAATATAGTCTACACCATCACAATAAATCCATGTAATATAGTCTATCTACACCATCACAATAAATCCATGTAATATAGTCTACACCATCACAATAAATCCATGTAATATAGTCTACACCATCACAATAAATCCATGTAATATAGTCTACACCATCACAATAAATCTATGTAATATAGTCTACAACATCACAATAAATCCATGTAATATAGTCTACACCATCACAATAAATCCATGTAATATAGTCTACACCATCACAATAAATCCATGTAATATAGTCTACACCATCACAATAAATCCATGTAATATAGTCTACAACATCACAATAAATCCATGTAATATAGCCTACACTATCACAATAAATCCATGTAATATAGTCTACAACATCACAATAAACCCATGTAATATAGCCTACACCATCACAATAAATCCATGTAATATAGTCTACACCATCACAATAAATCCATATAATATAGTCTACAACATCACAATACATCCATGTAATATATTCTACACCACAATAAATCCATATTTTTTAGGTCTAAAGAAATTTGACAAGAATAAATTGTAGTCTTTATGTTAGGTCCCGATCTGGCTCTGCCATATGGATGTGGGCTACGACTAGTTCATTTAGCTGACAAGATGCGCTTCAAATTCTGTGGCATTATTTTATAGTATGAAGAATACAATTGAACATAGCTGAATAAAATAGAAAGGCTATTTTCTCAATTATTTGATAGAGTGTCAGCACATGCAGGTATTCTATGTTGGGAGGTTAGCAAAGAAACAGTTCCTCCCATATGATTCATTTAGAGTTATTTATGTAACTTTAGTTATGATACAACAACAAAAAATTGCGCAGGCTGCACACTTCATCAGTCTCTCATTCACAATTTGACAAGCACTAGATAATGCCTTGAATTTCCCTGTCGGCATCCCCTTTGTGTGGCTGTAATGCCCCCTTAAAAAAATCCATGCCTTTTTCCGCCAATGGCCATTGTGCCCTTGGGCTGAATATAACAATTATAATTCTCTTCTCCACGCAGCGTGCTCCGAAGCATCTCTCCCTCTACATGGCTCTCTCAGATATCTCAATTCTTATTCGCTAATGCTCGTCATGTGATCAAGGTCCTTCTCACAGGCTATAAGTGAAGACAGACGCATCGAATTCTGAGGCGCATTTCTAGAGATGTTGGAAGAACTGTCCACATTTACTTTTCTTTAGCCAATCAGATGAATCGTAGGCCTAACGAACAGCAAAAGCACTAGCCTATGTCAATCTACTATCCCCCATAGTACCCAAGTTGACCTATTCTATTCTGTGTGAGAAATGGGGACAGTTGTGGGATGTGATAAATCCCAAATTAATAAAAACCACTAGCATTAAAAAAAAATGTTTAAAAGCAATGAGGTTGAGGCAACAAAGCTGAACATTTAGCTTAAGATGTTATTAAACTCAGAGACTATTTCATCACATTATAAGTGCAGCAATGGGAGCTCAAATGTTCCAACGTTGCAATCAATTAGTGGGAAAACACCGTTCTGAAAAGGGACTCGTTGCATATGAATGACCGTTGGAAGCTCTACCCCTTGTAAAGCAGATTAATGTGCTTTTTGTAAAATTATTTGGCTACATGAGGTGTGATACTAACCTTCTTAAAACATATAGGACTATGGGCTAGGCTACATGAGGTGTGATACTAACCTTCTTAAAACATATAGGCATATGGGCTAGACTACATGAGGTGTGATACTAACCTTATAGGACTATGGGCTAGGATACATGAGGTGTGATACTAACCTTATAGGACTATGGGCTAGGATACATGAGGTGTGATACTAACCTTATAGGACTATGGGCTAGGATACATGAGGTGTGATACTAACCTTATAGGACTATGGGCTAGGATACATGAGGTGTGATACTAACCTTATAGGACTATGGGCTGACTACATGAGGTGTGATACTAACCTTATAGGACTATGGGCTGGACTACATGAGGTGTGATACTAACCTTATGGGACTATGGACCAGACTACATGAGGTGTGATACTAACCTTATAGGACTATGGACTAGACTACATGGAGTGTGATACTAACCTTATAGGACTATGGGCTAGGCTACATGAGGTGTGATACTAACCTTATAGGACTATGGGCTAGGCTACATGGAGTGTGATACTAACCTTATTAAAACATATAGGACTATGGGCTAGGCTACATGAGGTGTGATACTAACCTTATAGGACTATGGGCTAGGATACATGAGGTGATACTAACCTTATAGGACTATGGGCTAGACTACATGAGGTGTGATACTAACCTTATGGGACTATGGGCTGAGACTACATGAGGTGTGATACTAGCCTTATAGGACTATGGGCTAGACTACATGAGGTGTGATATAACCTTATGGGACTATGGGCTAGACTACATGAGGTGTGATACTAACCTTATAGGACTGGGCTAGACTACATGAGGTGTGATACTAACCTTATAGGACTATGGGCTAGACTACATGGTGTGATACTAACCTTATAGGACTATGGGCTAGACTACATGAGGTGTGATACTAACCTTATAGGACTATGGACTAGACTACATGAGGTGTGATACTAACCTTATAGGACTATGGGCTAGGCTACATGAGGTGTGATACTAACCTTATAGGACTATGGGCTAGGCTACATGAGGTGTGATACTAACCTTATAGGACTATGGGCTAGGCTACATGAAGTGTGATACTAACCTTATTAAAACATATAGGACTATGGGCTAGGCTACATGAGGTGTGATACTAACCTTATAGGACTATGGGCTAGACTACATGAGGTGTGATACTAACCTTATAGGACTATGGGCTAGACTACATGAGGGTGTGATACTAACCTTATAGGACTATGGACTAGACCCATGAGGTGTGATACCTTATAGGACTATGGGCTAGGCTACATGAGTGTGATACTAACCTTATAGGACTATGGGCTAGGATACATGAGGTGTGATACTAACCTTATAGGACCATGGGCTAGGCTACATGAGGTGTGATACTAACCTTATGGGACTATGGGCTGGACTACATGAGGTCAGATACTAACCGTATTAAAACATATAGGACTATGGGCTAGACTACATGAGGTGTGATACTAACCTTATGGGACTATGGGCTAGGATACATGAGGTGTGATACTAACCTTATAGGACTATGGGCTAGACTTCATGAGGTGTGATACTAACCTTATAGGACTATGGGGCTACATGAGGTGTGATATAACCTTATAGGACTATAGGCTAGACTACATGAGGTGTGATACTAACCTTAACAAAACATATAGGCCTATGGACTAGACTACATGAGGTGTGATACTAACCTTATAGGACTACATTTACATTTACATTTAAGTCATTTAGACGCTCTTATCCAGAGCGACTTACAAATTGGTGCATTCACCTTATGACATCCAGTGGAACAGTCACTTTACAATAGTGCATCTAAATCTTAAAGGGGGGGTGAGAGGGATTACTTATCCTATCTAGGTATTCCTTAAAGAGGTGGGGTTTCAGGTGTCTCCGGAGGTGGTGATTGACTCCGCTGTCCTGGCGTTGTGAGGAGTTTGTTCCACCATTGGGGACTAGGATACATGAGGTGTGATACTAACCTTATTAAAACATATAGGACTATGGGCTAGACTACATGAGGTGTGATACTATATGTGTTATTTCATAGTTTTGATGTCTTCACTATTATTCTTCAATGTAAAAAATTGTAAAAAATAAATAAAAACCCTGGAATAAGTAGGTGTGTCCAAACTTTTGACTGGTACTGTGTATGTATGTATGTATATATATATATATATATATATATATATATATAATTTGTGTTATGCAGGTGAATGAGGACCCAAAAGCGACTTGGCGAAAACAGAGTCTTTAATCCAGTAAAGTAAATCTACAATCATAAGGCATAATTCCACTCGTAATGACGAGAACAGACTGGAGACTCGATCAAGAACTGCAGGTTGCCTCGGGAAGGCACTTGAACGTAATAGACTCAGACACCTGCTCACCACGCAGCATCTGAGGGAAACACGACACGACAGGGCGATACACAGACACAGCACGGTGAACAATAGACAAGGATCCGACAGGGCAGAAACGGAAAACAAGGGGAGAAATAGGGACTCTAATCAGGGAAAAGGATAGGGAACAGGTGTGGGAAGACTAAATGATTGATTAGGGGAATAGGAACAGCTGGGAGCAGGAGCGGAACGATAGAGAGAAGAGAGAGAGGAAGGGAGAGAGAAAAAGGGGAACCCAACCTAAAAAGACCAGCAGGGGGAATGAACAGAGGGAAAAGCAAAATGACAAGACAATCTAAGACAAAACATGACAGTACCCCACTCACCGAGCGCCTCCCTGGCGCACTCGAGAGGAATCCTGGCGGCAACGGAGGAAATCATCAATAAGTGAACGGTCCAGCACGTCCCGAGACGGAACCCAACTCCTCTCCTCAGGACCGTAACCCTCCCAATCCACTAAGTATTGGTGACCCCGTCCCCGAGAACGCATGTCCATGATCCTACGTACCTTGTAAATAGGTGCGCTCGACAAGGACGGGAGGGGGGAGGGAAGACGAACGGGGGTGCGAAGAAAGGGCTTGACACAGGAGACATGGAAGACAGGATGGACGCGACGAAGATGTCGCGGGGAAGAAGCAGTCGCACAGCGACAGGATTGACGACCTGGGAGACACGGAACGGACCAATGAACCGCGGAGTCAACTTACGAGAAGCTGTCGTAAGAGGAAGGTTGCGAGTGGAAAGCCACACTCTCTGGCCGCAACAATACCTTGACTCTTAATCCTACGTTTGTTGGCGGCTCACAGTCTGTGCCCTGTAACGGCAAAGTGCAGACCTCACCCCTCCTCCAGGTGCGCTCACAACGTTGGACAAACGCTTGAGCGGAGGGAACGCTGGACTCGGCAAGTTGGGGATGAGAACAGAGGAGGCTGGTAACCCAGACTACTCTGAAACGGAGATAACCCGGTAGCAGACGAAGGAAGCGAAGCCAGAGCGATTCTGCCCAGGGAGTTGTTCTGCCCAAGACGCAGGGTTTCTGAAAGAAAGGCTGCGTAGTATGCGACCAATCGTCTGATTGGCCCTCTCTGCTTGACCGTTAGACTGGGATGAAACCTGAAGAGAGACTGACGGACGCACCAATCAAACGACAGAACTCCCCCTCCAAAACTGTGACGTGAATTGCAGGCCTCTGTCTGAAACGGCGTCTAACGGGAGGCCATGAATTCTGAACACATTCTCGATGATGATTTGTGCCGTCTCCTTAGCGGAAGGAAGTTTAGCGAGGGGAATGAAATGTGCCGCCTTAGAGAACCTATCGACAACCGTAAGAATCACAGTCTTCCGCAGACAAAGGCAGACCGGTAATGAAGTCTAGGCGATGTGAGACCATGGTCGAGAAGGAATGGGGAGCGGTCTGAGACGACCGGCAGGAGGAGAGTTACCCGACTTCGGGTCTGCGCGCAGTCCGAACAAGCAGCCACGAAACGGCGCGTGTCACGCTCCTGAGTCGGCCACCAAAAGCGCTGGCGACAGACGCAAGAGTGCCTCGAACACCGGGATGACCAGCTAACTTGGCAGAGTGAGCCCACTGAAGAACAGCCAGACGCAGTGGAAACAGGAAACGAAAAAGGAGGTTACTAGGACAAGCGCGCGGCGACGCAGTGTGCGTGAGTGCTTGCTTAACCTGTCTTTCAATTCCCCAGACTGTCAACCCGACAACACGCCCATAAGGAAGAATCCCCTCGGATCAGTAGAAGCCACAGAAGAACTAAACAGACGGGATAAAGGCATCAGGCTTGGTGTTTTTGCTACCCGGACGGTAAGAAATCACAAACTCGAAACGAGCGAAAAACAACGCCCAACGAGCTTGACGGGCATTAAGTCGTTTGGCAGAACGGATGTACTCAAGGTTCTTATGGTCTGTCCAAACGACAAAAGGAACGGTCGCCCTCCAACTCACTGTCGCCATTCGCCTAGGGCTAAGCGGATGGCGAGCAGTTCGCGGTTACCCACATCATAGTTATGCTCAGATGGCGACAGGCGATGAGAAAAATAAGCGCAAGGATGAACCTTATCGCCAGACTGGAAGCGCTGGATAGAATGGCTCCTACGCCTACCCTGAAGCGTCAACCTCGACAATGAATTGTCTAGTGACGTCAGGAGTAACGAGGATAGGAGCGGACGAAAACGTTCTTTAGAAGATCAAAAGCTCCCTGGGCGGAACCGGACCACTTAAAACACGTCTTGACAGAAGCAAGAGCTGTGAGAGGGGCAGCAACTTGACCGAAATTACGAATGAAACGCCGATAGAAATTAGCTAAACCTAAAAGCGCTGCAACTCGACACGTGACCTTGGAACGGGCCAATCACTGACAGCTTGGACCTAGCGGAATCCATCTGAATGCCTTTCAGCGGAAATAACGGAACCGAGAAAAGTAACGGAGGAGACATGAAAAGAGCACTTCTCAGCCTTCACGTAGAGACAATTCTCTAAAAGGCGCTGTAGAACACGTCGAACGTGCTGAACATGAATCTCGAGTGACGGTGAAAAATCAGGATATCGTCAAGATAGACAAAAACAAAGATGTTCAGCATGTCTCTCAGAACATCATTAACTAATGCCTGAAAACAGCTGGCGCATTGGCGAGACCAAACGGCAGAACCCGGTACCAAAATGCCCTAACGGAGTGTTAAACGCCGTTTTTCCACTGCCCCCTCTCTGATGCGCACGAGATGGTAAGCGTTACGAAGGTCCAACTTAGTAAAGCACCTGGCTCCCTGCAGAATCTCGAAGGCTGATGACATAAGGGGGAAGCGGATAACGATTCTAACCGTTATGTCATTCAGCCCTCGATAATCCACGCAGGGAGCAGAGTACCGTCCTTTTTCTTAACAAAAGAACCCCGCCCGGCCGGGAGAGGAAGAAGGCACTATGGTACCGGCGTCAAGAGACACAGATAAATAATCCTCGAGAGCCTTACGTTCGGGAGCCGACAGAGAGTATAGTCTACCCCGAGGAGGAGTGGTCCCCGGAAGGAGATCAATACTACAATCATACGACCGGTGAGGAGGAAGGGAGTTGGCTCGGGACCGACTGAAGACCGTGCGCAGATCATGATATTCCTCCGGCACTCCCTGTCAAATCGCCAGGTTCCTCCTGAGAAGTGGGGACAGAAGAAATGGGAGGGATGGCAGACATTAAACACTTCACATGACAAGAAACGTTCCAGGATAGGATAGAATTACTAGACCAATTAATAGAAGGATTATGACATACTAGCCAGGGATGACCCAAAACAACAGGTGTAAAAGGTGAACGAAAATCAAAAAGAAATAGTCTCACTGTGGTTACCAGATACTGTGAGAGTTAAAGGTAGTGTCTCAAATCTGATACTGGGAAGATGACTACCATCTAAGGCAAACATGGGCGTAGGCTTGTCTAACTGTCTGAAAGGAATGTCATGTTTCCGAGCCCATGCTTCGTCCATGAAACAACCCTCAGCCCCAGAGTCAATCAAGGCACTGCATGTAGCACCCGAACCGGTCCAGCGTAGATGGACCGACATAGTAGTACAGGATCTAGATGAAGAGACCTGAGTAGTAGCGCTCACCAGTAGCCCTCCGCTTACTGATGAGCTCTGGCCTTTTACTGGACATGAATTGACAAAATGTCCATCAAATCCGCAATAGAGGCACAGGCGGTTGGTGATCCTCCGTTCCCTCTCCTTAGTCGAGATGCGAATACCTCCCAGCTGCATGGGCTCAGTCTCTGAGCCAGAGGAGGGAGATGGTTGCGATGCGGAGCAGGGAAACACCGTTGACGCGAGCTCTCTTCCACGAGCTTGGTGACGAAGATCTACCCGTCGTTCTATGCGGATGGCGAGAGCAATCAAAGAGTCCACACTGGAAGGAACCTCCCGAGAGAGAATCTCATCTTTGACCACTGCGTGGAGTCCCTCCAGAAAACGAGCGAGCAGCGCCGGCTCGTTCCAGTCACTAGAGGCAGCAAGAGTGCGAAACTCTATAGAGTAATCCGTTATGGATCGATCACCTTGGCATAGGGAAGCCAGGGCCCTAGAAGCCTCCCTACCAAAAACTGAACGGTCAAAAACCCGAATCATCTCCTCTTTAAAGTTCTGGTAATTGTTTGAACAATCAGCCCTTGCCTCCCAGATAGCTGTGCCCCACTCTCGAGCCCGGCCAGTAAGGAGTGAAATGACGTAAGCAACCCGAGCTCTCTCGCTAGAGTATGTGTTGGGTTGAGAGAGAACACAATATCACACTGGGTAAGAAAGGAGCGGCACTCCGTGGGCTGCCCGGAGTAGCAAGGTGGGTTATTAACCCTAGGTTCCGGAGGCTCGGCAGGCCAGGAAGTAACAGGTGGCACGAGACGAAGACTCTGGAACTGTCCAGAGAGGTCGGAAACCTGAGCGGCCAGGTTCTCCACGGCATGGCGAGCAGCAGACAATTCCTGCTCGTGTCTGCCGAGCATGGCTGCTCCTTGGATCTCGACGGCAGTGTTACGAGCGTCTGTAGTCGCTGGGTCCATTCTTTGGTCGGATCCTTCTGTTATGCAGGTGAATGAGGACCCAAAAGCGACTTGGCGAAAACAGAGTCTTTAATCCAGTAAAGTAAATCTACAATCATAAGGCATAATTCCACTCGTAATGACGAGAACAGACTGGAGACTCGATCAAGAACTGCAGGTTGCCTCGGGAAGGCACTTGAACGTAGCAGACTCAG
The DNA here is from genome assembly GCF_021184085.1 of Oncorhynchus gorbuscha. NCBI lineage: Eukaryota > Metazoa > Chordata > Actinopteri > Salmoniformes > Salmonidae > Oncorhynchus > Oncorhynchus gorbuscha. The sequence continues at coordinate 82,121,031 of NC_060183.1, read as the reverse complement.
ACACCTGCTCACCACGCAGCATCTGAGGGAAACACGACACGACAGGGCGATACACAGACACAGCACGGTGAACAATAGACAAGGATCCGACAGGGCAGAAACGGAAAACAAGGGGAGAAATAGGGACTCTAATCAGGGAAAAGGATAGGGAACAGGTGTGGGAAGACTAAATGATTGATTAGGGAATAGGAACAGCTGGGAGCAGGAACGGAACGATAGAGAGAAGAGAGAGAGGAAGGAGAGAGAAAAAGGGGAACGAACCTAAAAAAGACCAGCAGGGGGAAAATGAACAGAGGGAAAAGCAAAATGACAAGACAATCTAAGACAAAACATGACAGTACCCCCCCCACTCACCGAGCGCTCCTGGCGCACTCGAGGAGGAATCCTGGCGGCAACGGAGGAAATCATCAATAAGTGAACGGTCCAGCACGTCCCGAGACGGAACCCAACTCCTCTCCTCAGGACCGTAACCCTCCCAATCCACTAAGTATTGGTGACCCCGTCCCCGAGAACGCATGTCCATGATCCTACGTACCTTGTAAATAGGTGCGCTCTCGACAAGGACGGGAGGGGGGAGGGAAGACGAACGGGGGGTGCGAAGAAAGGGCTTGACACAGGAGACATGGAAGACAGGATGGACGCGACGAAGATGTCGCGGAAGAAGCAGTCGCACAGCGACAGGATTGACGACCTGGGAGACACGGAACGGACCAATGAACCGCGGAGTCAACTTACGAGAAGCTGTCGTAAGAGGAAGGTTGCGAGTGGAAAGCCACACTCTCTGGCCGCAACAATACCTTGGACTCTTAATCCTACGTTTATTGGCGGCTCTCACAGTCTGTGCCCTGTAACGGCAAAGTGCAGACCTCACCCTCCTCCAGGTGCGCTCACAACGTTGGACAAACGCTTGAGCGGAGGGAACGCTGGACTCGGCAAGCTGGGATGAGAACAGAGGAGGCTGGTAACCCAGACTACTCTGAAACGGAGATAACCCGGTAGCAGACGAAGGAAGCGAGTTGTGAGCGTATTCTGCCCAGGGAGCTGTTCTGCCCAAGACGCAGGGTTTCTGAAAGAAAGGCTGCGTAGTATGCGACCAATCGTCTGATTGGCCTCTCTGCTTGACCGTTAGACTGGGGATGAAACCCGGAAGAGAGACTGACGGACGCACCAATCAAACGACAGAACTCCCTCCAAAACTGTGACGTGAATTGCGGGCCTCTGTCTGAAACGGCGTCTAACGGGAGGCCATGAATTCTGAACACATTCTCGATGATGTTTTGTGCCGTCTCCTTAGCGGAAGGAAGTTTAGCGAGGGGAATGAAATGTGCCGCCTTAGAGAACCTATCGACAACCGTAAGAATCCACAGTCTTCCCCGCAGACAAAGGCAGACCGGTAATGAAGTCTAGGCGATGTGAGACCATGGTCGAGAAGGAATGGGGAGCGGTCTGAGACGACCGGCAGGAGGAGAGTTACCCGACTTAGTCTGCGCGCAGTCCGAACAAGCAGCCACGAAACGGCGCGTGTCACGCTCCTGAGTCGGCCACCAAAAGCGCTGGCGAATAGACGCAAGAGTGCCTCGAACACCGGGATGACCAGCTAACTTGGCAGAGTGAGCCCACTGAAGAACAGCCAGACGAGTGGAAACAGGAACGAAAAGGAGGTTACTAGGACAAGCGCGCGGCGACGCAGTGTGCGTGAGTGCTTGCTTAACCTGTCTTTCAATTCCCCAGACTGTCAACCCGACAACACGCCCATAAGGAAGAATCCCCTCGGGATCAGTAGAAGCCACAGAAGAACTAAACAGACGGGATAAGGCATCAGGCTTGGTGTTTTTGCTACCCGGACGGTAAGAAATCACAAACTCGAAACGAGCGAAAAACAACGCCCAACGAGCTTGACGGGCATTAAGTCGTTTGGCAGAACGGATGTACTCAAGGTTCTTATGGTCTGTCCAAACGACAAAAGGAACGGTCGCCTCCAACCACTGTCGCCATTCGCCTAGGGCTAAGCGGATGGCGAGCAGTTCGCGGTTACCCACATCATAGTTGCGTTCAGATGGCGACAGGCGATGAGAAAAATAAGCGCAAGGATGAACCTTATCGTCAGACTGGAAGCGCTGGATAGAATGGCTCCTACGCCACTCTGAAGGCCAACTCGACAATGAATTGTCTAGTGACGTCAGAGTAACGAGGATAGAGCGGACGTAAAACGCTCTTTAGAAGATCAAAAGCTTCCCTGGGCGGAACCGGACCACTTAAAACACGTCTTGACAGAAGTAAGAGCTGTGAGAGGGCAACTTGACCGAAATTACGAATGAAACGCCGATAGAAATTAGCGAAACCTAAAAGCGCTGCACCCGACACGTGACCTTGAACGGGCCAATCACTGACAGCTTGACCTTAGCGGAATCCATCTGAATGCCTTCAGCGGAAATAACGGAACCGAGAAAAGTAACGGAGGAGACATGAAAAAGAGCACTTTCAGCCTTCACGTAGAGACAATTCTCTAAAAGGCGCTGTAGAACACGCCGAACGTGCTGAACATGAATCTCGAAAGTGACGGTGAAAATCAGGATATCAAGCCAAGATAGACAAAAACAAAGATGTTCAGCATGTCTCTCAGAACATCATTAACTAATGCCTGAAAAACAGCTGGCGCATTGGCGAGACCAAACGGCAGAACCCGTACTCAAAATGCCCTAACGGGAGTGTTAAACGCCAGTTTTCCACTCGCCCCTCTCTGATGCGCACGAGATGGTAAGCGCATTTAAGGTCCAACTTAGTAGCACCTGGCTCCCTGCAGAATCTCGAAGGCTGATGACATAAGGGAAGCGGATAACGATTCTTAACCGCTATGTCATTCAGCCCTCGATAATCCACGCAGGGGCGTAGAGTACCGTCCTTTTCTTAACAAAAAGAACCCCGCCCCGGCCGGAGAGGAAGAAGGCACTATGGTACCGGCCAAGAGACACAGATAAATAATCCTCGAGAGCCTTACGTTCGGGAGCCGACAGAGAGTATAGTCTACCCCGAGGGAGGAGTGGTCCCCGGAAGGAGATCAATACTACAATCATACGACCGGTGAGGAGGAAGGAGTTGGCTCGGGACCGACTGAAGACCGTGCGCAGATCATGATATTCCTCCGGCACTCCTGTCAAATCGCCAGGTTCCTCCTGAGAAGTGGGGACAGAAGAAATGGGAGGGATGGCAGACATTAAACACTTCACATGACAAGAAACGTTCCAGGATAGGATAGAATTACTAGACCAATTAATAGAAGGATTATGACATACTAGCCAGGGATGACCCAAAACAACAGGTGTAAAAGGTGAACGAAAAATCAAAAGAAATAGTCTCACTGTGGTTACCAGATACTGTGAGAGTTAAAGGTAGTGTCTCAAATCTGATACTGGGAAGATGACTACCATCTAAGGCAAACATGGGCGTAGGCTTGTCTAACTGTCTGAAAGGAATGTCATGTTTCCGAGCCCATGCTTCGTCCATGAAACAACCTCAGCCCCAGAGTCAATCAAGGCACTGCATGTAGCATCCGAACCGGTCCAGCGAGATGGACCGACATAGTAGTACAGGATCTAGATGAAGAGACCTGAGTAGTAGCCACCAGTAGCCCTCCGCTTACTGATGAGCTCTGGCCTTTTACTGGACATGAATTGACAAAATGTCCATCAAATCCGCAATAGAGGCACAGGCGGTTGGTGATCCTCCGTTCCTCTCCTTAGTCGAGATGCGAATACCTCCCAGCTGCATGGGGCTGGGGCCCTGAGCCAGAGGAGGAGATGGTTGCGATGCGGAGCAGGGAAACACGTTGACGCGAGCTCTTCTTCCACGAGCTTGGTGACGAAGATCTACCCGTCGTTCTATGCGGATGGCGAGAGCAATCAAAGAGTCCACACTGGAAGGAACCTCCCCCGAGAGAGAATCTCATCTTGACCACTGCGTGGAGTCCTCCAGAAAACGAGCGAGCAGCGCCGGCTCGTTCCAGTCACTAGAGGCAGCAAGAGTGCGAAACTCTATAGAGTAATCCGTTATGGATCGATCACCTTGGCATAGGGAAGCCAGGGCCCTAGAAGCCTCCCTACCAAAAACTGAACGGTCAAAACCCGAATCATCTCCTCTTTAAAGTTCTGGTAATTGTTTGAACAATCAGCCCTTGCCTCCCAGATAGCTGTGCCCCACTCGAGCCCGGCCAGTAAGGAGTGAAATGACGTAAGCAACCCGAGCTCTCTCGCTAGAGTATGTGTTGGGTTGAGAGAGAACACAATATCACACTGGGTAAGAAAGGAGCGGCACTCCGTGGGCTGCCCGGAGTAGCAAGGTGGGTTATTAACCCTAGGTTCCGGAGGCTCGGCAGGCCAGGAAGTAACAGGTGGCACGAGACGAAGACTCTGGAACTGTCCAGAGAGGTCGGAAACCTGAGCGGCCAGGTTCTCCACGGCATGGCGAGCAGCAGACAATTCCTGCTCGTGTCTGCCGAGCATGGCTCCTTGGATCTCGACGGCAGTGTTACGAGCGTCTGTAGTCGCTGGGTCCATTCTTTGGTCGGATCCTTCTGTTATGCAGGTGAATGAGGACCCAAAAGCGACTTGGCGAAAACAGAGTCTTTAATCCAGTAAAGTAAATCTACAATCATAAGGCATAATTCCACCGTAATGACGAGAACAGACTGGAGACTCGATCAAGAACTGCAGGTTGCCTCGGGAAGGCACTTGAACGTAGCAGACTCAGACACCTGCTCACCACGCAGCATCTGAGGGAAACACGACACGACAGGGCGATACACAGACACAGCACGGTGAACAATAGACAAGGATCCGACAGGGCAGAAACGGAAAACAAGGGGAGAAATAGGGACTCTAATCAGGGAAAAGGATAGGGAACAGGTGTGGGAAGACTAAATGATTGATTAGGGGAATAGGAACAGCTGGGAGCAGGAACGGAACGATAGAGAGAAGAGAGAGAGGAAGGGAGAGAGAAAAAGGGGAACGAACCTAAAAAGACCAGCAGGGGGAAAATGAACAGAGGGAAAAGCAAAATGACAAGACAATCTAAGACAAAACATGACAATTTGTTCATGCCCAGCTCATGAGGCCCCTTGGTGATGTGAGGCCTGAGGAAATGGCCTCTTCTGCCTAATGGTAAGTCCGCCATTGGCCTTAAGTGCAGCCCTGTTAGAGACACCCGTTCCCATTTGGGAACACGCCCCCACCCCCAGCTGGAATGTGGCGCAGGGAACGCAAGAAATATTCCTAAAAATATTTAACCTCCACACATTAACAAGTAAAATAGCTCAAATGAAAGATAAACAAGTTGTTTATCTAGCCAGCAAGTCAGATTTCTAAAATGTTTTACCGCAAAACATAGCACATATTTATGTCAAACCACCACCGCAGACATAGCTCATTAGCATAGCCAAGTAGGAAAAATATGCAATCAACAAACGCAGGATTAAAAGAAAATCATTTCACTAACCTTTTGAAATCTTCATCAGATGACAGTAATATAACATGTTACACAGTACATTCATTTTTTTCAATAATATGCTATATATATCCATAAATCTCTGTTTACAATGATGCATCGTTCAAAAATGCTACCCAAATGTCCTGAGAAATGACGATAGCCCCGGCAGATAACGCCAGCTAACAAGGAATACACATCATAAACTTTGACTAAATATGCATGTTTACATATGTATAGCAAGATACACTTCTTCTAAAAATGCAATTGCATTGTTACATTTAATTTTAACGTTACATTTTGCGTTCACTAGACTATAATATGGAGTCGGCGCTCCCACAGTAGCATAATGACTCCTCTATCTTGAGTCGACAGAAACCCAAAATTAATACATTAAATATTCCCTTACCTTTGTTGTTCTTCCATCAAACGACCTGTAAGGGATTATACTCACCAAATTAGCGTTCAGTTTTCAAGTCTGCGTCTTTCGGTTCTCAAAATACCCACATTTCGGTCTAAATTTACGCAAAATTGAAGTGGTTGCGCACCAAAACGTTGAAATTATATATTATATGTCTAGTTAACTTGTCAAACTAACTTCATAATCAAGCTTTAACATGTTATAAAGGTGTACAGCAATTTTGAGAACAAACAGAAACACAGGCACCGTTCAATCGAAAGCTGAGATCTCGCTGAACACGTGGAGACTGTTCCTGGAGCTGTAACTGTTTGTGGAGGGTGTTTGCGATGACGTCAAAGGTGGCCCAACTTTTCAGATGAGAAGAGATAGTTTGGGAGAATGCATATTTTGAGAGTTCTGCTTTACATAGAGACACAATTTAAAACGGTTTTAAAAGCTTTAGAGTGTTTTCTATTCAATAATATTTTTTATTTGCATATATTAGCAACTTTTGACAAAAAAAAAATTATGTTTACTATGGGCACGCAATTACTCCAGCGGGGGCAGTAGACAGCCCTATCCCTAAAAGGTTGTGCAGCTGGGCTGAATTAGCCTCAATCAAAAAGTAATGTTTCTTTGCTTTCATATTCAGAGCTAGTGTGTGTGTGTGTGTGTGTGTTGAAAGACTGGTCTTGAGAAGAAAATACACATCTTATATAAGAATGGACCATACAGACGCAATGCTTAAATAACAGAAAGATGGAAGGTTTATTATATGCATCAGTGTGACAAAATTGTTAGATTGTATTTTATTTATTTATTTCATATATTTTTTACATATCCTGGGTTCTGCTATACAGAGCATTCAGAACGTATCCAGACCCCTTTTTCCACATTTTGTTACAGCCTTATTCTAAAATTGATTATGAAATCATTTTTCACCTCATCAATCTACACACAATACCCCCATAATGACATCACAATACCCCATCATGACATCACAATACCCATAATGACATCACAATACCCCATAATGACATCACAATACTCCATAATGACATCACAATACCCCATAATGACATCACAATACCCCAGCATGACATCACAATACCCCATAATGACATCACAATACCCCATAATGACATCACAATACCCCATCATGACAAAGCAAAAAAACAGGTGTTTAATTTTGTTGTTGTTGCTAAAACAACAAAATGTAGGTGAATATTTTCTGAAGGCATTGTATGCATGTCTTTGTTTTGCAAGTCTTCCCCAAAAAATAAAATAATCAATAATAATAAATAATCAATAAAAATAACAGTAAGATAATGAACCATTTCCCAAAAATATGTTTTTGTAGATATACATTGTGTAAAAGATATGAAGAGAGAAGATATACATTGTGTGTAAAAGGCATGAGGAGGTAGGCGAATAATTACAATTTTGCAGATTAACACTGGAGTGATAAATGATCAGATGGTAATGTACAGGTAGAGATATTGGTGTGCAAAAGAGCAGAAAAGTAAATAAATAAAACAGTATGGGGATGAGGTAGGTAAAAATGGGTGGGCTATTTACCAATAGACTATGTACAGCTGCAGTGATCGGTTAGCTGCTCAGATAGCAGATGTTTGAAGTTGGTGAGGGAGATAAAAGTCTCCAACTTTAGCGATTTTTGCAATTCATTCCAGTCACAGGCAGCAGAGAACTGGAACGAAAGGCGGCCAAATGAGTTGTAGGCTTTAGGGATGATCAGTGAGATACACCTGCTGGAGCGCGTGCTACGGGTGGGTGTTGCCATCGTGACCAGTGAACTGAGATAAGGCGGAGCTTTACCTAACATGGATTGTAGATGACCTAGGTTAATCTGCTTTGCGCTTCCTACTATGCAAAGCTCATGAAGTGTCTGTCCTCTGCTCGGTGATGGCCAGAGGATGGCGATGTTGAGTTACATAAAGACATCTCATGCATTAGCAAGCAAGGGCCTGGGAATGCTGAATTCAGACAGAAAGGAATTCCTATTGATTTCCACATGCCAACATACGGGGCATGGTGTTAGTATCAATCCACTGATATCAGTTGTGCTGTGACAAAGTAGGGTTGGTATACAGAAGATAGTCCTATTTAAGTCCAAGTCCATATTATGACAAGAACAGCTCAAATAAGCAAAGAGAAACGACAGTCCATCATTACTTTAAGACATGAAGGTCAGTCAATACAGAACATTTCAAGTACTTGCACATTTCTTCAAGTGCAGTCGCAAAAAGCATCAAGCGCTGTGATGAAACTGGCTCTCATGAGGACCACCACAGGAAAGGAAGACCCAGAGTTACCTCTGCTGCAGAGGATAGGTTCATTAGAGTTACCAGCCTCAGATTGCAGGCCAAATAAATTCTTCACAGAGTTCAAGTAACAGACACATCTCAAAATCAACTGTTCAGAGGAGACTGTGTGAATCCGGCCTTCATGGTCAAATTGCTGCAAAGAAACCACTACTGAAGGAAATCAATAAGAAGAAGAGACTTGCTTGGGCCAAGAAACACAAGCAAAATGTAGGTGAATATTTTCTGAAGGCATTGTATGCATGTCTTTGTTTTGCAAGTCTTCCCCAAAAAATAAAATAATCAATAATAATAAATAATCAATAAAAATAACATTAAGATAATGAACCATTTCCCAAAAAGATGTTTTTTGTAGATATACATTGTGTGTAAAAGATATGAGGAGGTAGGCGAATAATTACAATTTTGCAGATTAACACTGGAGTGATAAATGATCAGATGGTAATGTACAGGTAGAGATATTGGTGTGCAAAAGAGCAGAAAAGTAAATAAATAAAAACAGTATGGGGATGAGGTAGGTAAAATGGGTGGCTATTTACCAATAGACTATGTACAGCTGCAGCGATCGGTTAGCTGCTCAGATAGCAGATGTTTGAAGTTGGTGAGGGAGATAAAAGTCTCCAACTTCAGCGATTTTTTCGCAATTGCCCAGTCACAGGCAGCAGAGAACTGGAACGAAAGGCGGCCAAATGAGGTGTTGGCTTTAGGGATGATCAGTGAGATACACCTGCTGGAGCGCGTGCTATGGGTGGGTGTTGCCATCGTGACCAGTGAACTGAGATAAGGTGGAGCTTTACCTAACATGGACTTGTAGATGACCTAGGAGCTTATCAAGGCATCAAGCTCATTGATGACACTCAACGGAACGACTTGATTAGTGTAGTGTCAACAACGCACCCACTGCCAGCTAGCCTACTTCAGCAGTACTGTATCATTTTAATCATTTTAGTCAATAAGATTCTTGCTACGTAAGCTTAACTTTCTGAACATTCGAGACGTGTAGTCCACTTGTCATTCCAATCTCCTTTGCATTAGCGTAGCCTCTTCTGTAGCCTGTCAACTATGTGTCTGTCTATCCCTGTTCTCTCCTCTCTGCACAGACCATACAAACGCTCCACACCGCGAGGCCGCGGCCACCTAATCTGGTGGTCCCAGCGCGCACAACCCACGTGGAGTTCCAGGTCTCCGGTAGCCTCTGGAACTGCCCGATCTGCGCCAACAAGGCAGAGTTCATCTCAGCCTATGCCTCCTCCAGTCCCTCGACTTCTTGGCACTGACGGAAACATGGATCACCACAGACAACACTGCTACTCCTACTGCTCTCTCTTCGTCCGCCCACGTGTTCTCGCACACCCGAGAGCTTCTGGTCAGCGGGGTGGTGGCACCCGGATCCTCATCTCTCCCAAGTGGTCATTCTCTTTCTCCCCTTACCCATCTGTCTATCGCCTCCTTTGAATTCCATGCTGTCACAGTTACCAGCCCTTTCAAGCTTAACATCCTTATCATTTATCGCCCTCCAGGTTCCCTCGGAGAGTTCATCAATGAGCTTGATGCCTTGATAAGCTCCTTTCCTGAGGACGGCTCACCTCTCACAGTTCTGGGCGACTTTAACCTCCCCACGTCTACCTTTGACTCATTCCTCTCTGCCTCCTTCTTTCCACTCCTCTCCTCTTTTGACCTCACCCTCTCACCTTCCCCCCCTACTCACAAGGCAGGCAATACGCTCGACCTCATCTTTACTAGATGCTGTTCTTCCACTAACCTCATTGCAACTCCCCTCCAAGTCTCCGACCACTAACTTGTATCCTTTTCCCTCTCGCTCTCATCCATCGCCTCCCCACACTGCCCCTACTCCGGATAGTATCGCGCCGTCCCAACCTTCGCTCTCTCTCCCCCGCTACTCTCTCCCTCTTCCATCCTATCATCTCTTCCCTCTGCTCAAACCTTCTCCAACCTATCTCCTGATTCTGCCTCCTCAACCTCCTCTCCTCCCCTCTCTGCATCCTTTGACTCTCTATGTCCCCTATCCTCCAGGCCGGCTCGGTCCTCCCCTCCCGCTTCGTGGCTCGATGACTCATTGCGAGCTCACAGAACAGGGCTCCGGGCAGCCGAGCGGAAATGGAGGAAAACTCGCCTCCCTGCGGACCTGGCATCCTTTCACTCCCTCCTCTCTACATTTTCCTCCTCTGTCTCTGCTGCCAAAGCCACTTTCTACCACTCTAAATTCCAAGCATCTGCCTCTAACCCCTAGGAAGCTATTTGCCACCTTCTCCTCCCTCCTGAATCCTCCTCCCCCTCCTCCCTCTCTGCAGATGACTTCGTCAACCATTTTGAAAAGAAGGTCGACGACATCCGATCCTCGTTTGCTAAGTCAAACGACACCGCTGGTTCTGCTCACACTGCCCTAGCCTGTGCTCTGACCTCTTTCTCCCTCTCTCTCCAGATGAAATCTCGCGTCTTGTGACGGCCGGCCGCCCAACAACCTGCCCGCTTGACCCTATCCCCTAATCTCTTCTCCAGACCATTTCCGGAGACCTTCTCCCTTACCTCACCTCGCTCATCAACTCATCCCTGACCGCTGGCTACGTCCCTTCCGTCTTCAAGAGAGCGAGAGTTGCACCCTTCTGAAAAAACCTACACTCGATCCCTCCGATGTCAGCAATTACAGACCAGTATCCCCTTCTTTCTTTTCTCTCCAAAACTCTTTGAATCGTGCCGCCCTTGGCCAGCTCTCCCGCTTATCTCTCTGAATGACCTTTCTTGATCCAAATCAGTCAGGTTTCAAGACTAGTCATTCAACTGAGACTGCTCTCCTCTGTATCACGGAGGCGCTCCGCACTGCTAAAGCTAACTCTCTCTCCTCTGCTCTCATCCTTCTAGACCTATCGGCTGCCTTCGATACTGTGAACCATCAGATCCTCCTCTCCACCTCTCCGAGTTGGGCATCTCTCGGCGCGGCCCACGCTTGATTGCGTCCTACCTGACAGGTCGCTCCTACCAGGTGGCGTGGCGAGAATCTGTCTCCTCACCACGCGCTCACCACTGGTGTCCCCCAGGCTCTGTTCTAGGCCCTCTCCTATTCTCGCTATAGACCAAGTCACTTGGCTCTGTTCATAACCTCACATGGTCTCTCCCTATCATTGCCATGCAGACGACACACAATTAATATTCTTTCCCCCTTCTGATGACCAGGTGGCGACCGCATCTCTGCATGTCTGGCAGACATATCAGTGTGGATGACGATCACACCTCAAGCTGAACTCGGCAAGACGGAGCTGCTCTTCTCCTCCCGGGGAAGGACTGCCCGCTTCCATGACCTTGGCGTGATCCTGGACAACACCCTGTCGTTCTCAAC
>NC_060183.1:82103627-82109356 GCF_021184085.1 Oncorhynchus gorbuscha | reverse complement strand
GCTGGGGATCCGACAAGGCCTACAGCTGAGAGTGGAATGTAGGCTGGGGATCCGACAAGGCCTACAGCTGAGAGTGGAATGTAGGCTGGGGATCCGACAAGGCCTACAGCTGAGAGTGGAATGTAGGCTGGGGATCCGGCAAGGCCTACAGCTGAGAGTGGAATGTAGGCTGGGGATCCGACAAGGCCTACAGCTGAGAGTGGAATGTAGGCTGGGGATCCGACAAGGCCTACAGCTGAGAGGGAATGTAGGCTGGGGATCCGACAAGGCCTACAGCTGAGAGTGGAATGTAGGCTGGGGATCCGACAAGGCCTACAGCTGAGAGTGGAATGTAGGCTGGGGATCCGACAAGGCCTACAGCTGAGAGGGGAATGTAGGCTGGGGATCCGACAAGGCCTACAGCTGAGAGGGGAATGTAGGCTGGGGATCCGACAAGGCCTACAGCTGAGAGGGGAATGTAGACTGGGGATCCGACAAGTCCTACAGCTGAGAGGGGAATGTAGGCTGGGGATCCGACAACGCCTACAGCTGAGAGGGGAATGTAGGCTGGGGATCCGACAAGGCCTACAGCTGAGAGGGGAATGTAGGCTGGGGATCCGACAAGGCCTACAGCTGAGAGTGGAATGTAGGCTGGGGATCCGACAAGGCCTACAGCTGAGAGGGGAATTAATGTCTCCTCCTTCTCGCACCAGTTTCTCTCTCTCCTTTTGTCAGGAGTGAGGGATCCCGTAGCGCTCCGTCTATGTTTGTGATCTCCCTAAATCAGGCGTCTCGGTGTAGGTTTTTTGTTCAGAGGGACACGGGTCAGAGAGGAGAATGAGAGAGAGGGCAAGTGTTACACTTCATTTTGTACCCTCTGTCAAAATAATGTTTGGTAATTGGAATGACATGACAGCAAGTTTTAAGAGGTTAGTAAATCAATCAATCATCAATTTCCTTGTTCCCATAACTAATATGGTTATTTTGAGTAGGCTGATTCAAACTGTTTTGAATATTTGAATTTAATATTTCACTGAAATGACAGAAAAAATGACAAAAAACAAATATGCAAATCACTAGGTTTCAATAATGAATAAATTACAAAATTGCATAAATCTATAACTTTTTTGGTTCAAGAAAAACATATTTCAGAATAAATATTTACGTTTCACGTGTGTTCTGCTTTTGCATGCACTTCGTGATGGAGTTTGGCACGTCTCTCTCATTTTGGTTAGAAACTCCTCAAGGAGGACAGTACAATGTGCCTGGTTAGGCCTAAATGGTTGGTTCGTCGATTTCTATGCCTCTGTGCTACAGTGCCATCAGAAAGTATTCACACCCCTTGTCTTTTTACACATTTTGTTGTGTTACAGCCTGAATTTAAAATGGATTAAATTGAGAATTTGTGTCACTGGCCTACACACAATACCCCATAATTTCAAAGCGGTATTCTGTTTTTAGATTTTTAAAACAAATTAATAAAAAAATGAAAAGCTGAAATGTCTTGAGTCAATAAGTATTCAACCCCTTTCTTACGGCAAGGCTAAATAATTTCAAGAGTAAAAAATGTGCTTAACAAGTCACATAATAAGTTGCATGGACTCACTGTGCAATAATAGTGTTTAACATGATCTTTGAATGACTAAATCATCTTTGTAGCCCACACATACAACGGATGGTGTACTGTATTGATACACCCAGTCACTACAAAGATACAGACGTCCTTCCTAACTCAGTTGCCGGAGAGCAAGGAAACCGATCAGGGATTTCACCATGAGGCCAATGGGGACTTTAAAACAGTTACAGAGTTTAATGGCTGTGATAGGAGAAAACGGAGGATGGATCAACAACATTGTAGTTGCTCTACAATACTAACCTAATTGACAGAATGAAAAGCAGGAAGTCTGTACAGAATAAAACATATTCAAACATATGCATCCAGTTTGGAACAAGGCACTAAAGTAATACTGCAAAAGTGTAATATTTGGGGCAAATGTAGTACAAACATATAATATAACATATAATACAATTATTGGTTACCACTCTCCATATTTTCAAACATAGTAGTGGCTGCATCTTGTTATGGGTATCCTTGTAATTGTTAAGGACAGGGGAGTTTTTCAGGATAAAAAAATTAACGGAATAGAGCTAAACACAGGCAAAATCCTAGAGGAAAACCTGGTTCAGTCTACTTTCCACAAGACACTGGGAGATCAATTCCTTTTTCAGAAGGACAATAACCTAAAACACAAGACCAAAACTACACTGGAGCTTACCAAGATGACATTGGATGTTCCCGAGTGGCCTTAGTTATACAGTTTTGATTTAAATCAGCTTGAAAATCTATGGTAGGACTTGAAGATGGATGTCTAGCAATAAGCAACAACCAACTTCACAGAGCTTGAAGAATTTTTTCAAGAATAATGTGCAAATCCAGGTGTGGAAGACTCTTAGAGACTTACCCAGAAAGACTCTCAGCTCTTAGAGACTTACCCAGAAAGACTCACAGCTGTAATCGCTGCCAAAGGTGTTGTATTGACTCAGGGGTGTGAATACTTATGTAAATGAGATATTTATGTATTTCATTTTTCAACAAATTAGCAAACATTTCTAAAAACATATTTTCACTATCGGGTATTGTGTGTAGATGGGTGAGAAAAAATAAATGTAATCCATTTTGAATTCAGGCTGTAACACAACAAAATGTGGAATGAGTCAAGGGGTATGAATACTTCCTGAAGGCACTGTACACCAAGCTACTACACCTTACACTGGCTTAATGTCACGTGGCGGTTTGTCCACTTATCAACCGCATCTCAACTGGCTCTTCTCGCCTGCGGTCACAATGATGACAGGCTGTATCGACGAGCAGATTGATAGCATCTGGAAATAAGAAGCAGGTGCACGCGTCAAGGTTAGGCCAATTCTAAGCAGACGGTGGGTACTACTCTACGAGGACCGCGTTAACAATAAAAAATATATAGAATCTTAGACGTGAAAAGTAGCCAGGTGTCACTCATATCATTTTGTGAGTCCCACGAAAGTAGCATATCAACGTGGGTGATTTTGGCACATTAGGTATTATGTCCTCCAGATCCCATTCGGCCTACAATCCTATGTTTTATATAGGCAAAACAACTTACATAACACATAGGCCTACATGTGATAATTGAGATAATATACATATTTATTAATGAAGGTTACTACATGTTTCTTGTCGAGACTTTATTGTAAATCAATTATAAATCAAAATCCTCTGTGAATCCCTCATTGCCGAGAGCTTTAGTGTAGGCTATTCTGTTGCCCATGTGTCTATGAACTTCAAGAATGAAAGTGTGGCTACACGTATGTGAGATAACTAGTCCCGTGTATCCCAGTTGGTAGACCATGCGCCAGGGTTATGGGGTTGATTCCCACGGGGACACAGTACGAAAAAAAGTCACAATATGTATGCACTCACTACTGTAAATCGCTATGGATAAGACCGTATGCTAAATTACTCAAATGTAAGGCTAAAGGTCGAGACTTAAGTCCCAACATCTCAAATAACCATATCCCATTATGTGTGGTACACTATTTAGCTTCTAGATGGCGCTACTAAACAGGAAGAAACCATTGAAGACTCATGTCATTGTTTGGGATATTCTATAGAATATTCCATAGTCGCAATCGATCACATATTGCCTCAATACTACTGAAAATAGGAATCTGGAAATGAATGCTTGTCTGTGGGGCAAGAGTGATGAATATCCATTCGGCCTATATTCATAATATAACTACAATTTTAATTACAGAGAAATAGCATATGCGTTTAAAACAAAACGTTTTTTCTTAGAAATGAAGATGGAGGCATTTGACATCGAATGAAAGGTATGTATAATAGCTGTAGCCGTCTATCATGACAGATGTTTATTTATTACAAAACATGATGTTCTATTTCCAACATCTTTCCCTCAAATTACTCAAAATGCATAGGCTTTAAAAAAAAATACTTATCTATTTTAGGCCCAGAAACGCATGAATCGAACGAATTAAAATCAAAAGGCATATATTAGATGTTATATAGATAATGTTATAGGCTTACATATATTCTATGAAGCCTCTTTGTCTTATTCTTGCCATAAACTTTAAATACAGGCTATAGTTCAGACAGGAGGTTAAAATCTAAATAATAGATGCCCAGTTTTAATTTTACGAAATGCAGCTAGACTGCGAACGGGTCCTCTCTAACAAAAATAGCCTACACAAATATAAATGTGATTACACGGGTTTAAAGGACTCAAATGGGATCTGTTTAAAATAAGCTACTGGCTACACACCGTGAGTAATGAAATATTAGTCTAACCTGATAAAACCTCGCTCCTCTCACCTGCCTGACATTTTAATTGGCGTTTGATTGAAGTCAGAGACGTCGAATGTGTGTGTGAGGCGGAGAAGGCAGCATTTTGTGATACAAGGTCACAACGCCTGCATATGTGTCGAAAAGTAGCTACTCATTGAAACTTAGTATTTTGATGTGATAATTAGACTAACATTTTTACGATGGCTCCAGTCGATAGGGCTTTAACATGAGAATCTCCACGGAGCTGAGAACCACCCTGTGCGGAATTTGGTTATTAACATTCTCGGGCTTGAGAGAAGTGTCAAGGGAAGGGAGAGCAAGGGCCGCCAGCAACAGCCTTCATAAAAGTGGCTGACTTATTTATGTGTCTTGAAGGTGATAATTCAGTAGGCTTGATAATATCGAAATGTTGCAACTACATCAACTGATACTTTATTAAATTATGCACAATTACAGTTGGATGACCGTCAATTTATCCTCTTTTGATGTGAGGTCTAGTCTAGGCCTATAGGCTAGGCTATCTATTACAAATAGTTAATAACATGAGCAAAATGTTTTAAAAAAATGTTTTAAAAAAAATCCCCATTAAATGCAGGTTGCATGTGAATTCTAGTTTAAATTTTAATTTAAAACATGATAAAATGTGCATATAAAGAATCAATAATTATATAATTCTTCACCAATATCCTGTGGCTGGTGTTTATTGTTCAACTTGACAATTGAAATAAGGTAATGACATATAATATATAATAATAATAATAATAATATATGCCATTTAGCAGACGCTTTTATCCAAAGCGACTTACAGTCATGTGTGCATACATTCTACGTATGGGTGGTCCCGGGGATCGAACCCACTACCCTGGCGTTACAAGCGCCATGCTCTACCAACTGAGCTACAGAAGGACCAACATGGTAATGGTAAGGTTATTTCTAATGACACTGCATAAAAAGCAAGAATGGACATTGTTAAACAGAGTGTGAATGATGTTTTGCTAGTTTGTTAACTGATTGATCTTGATGGCTACCCTATTTATTAGTTAGTTAAAACATGTTTGTTTTTTAAATAATAATAATAAGCTGGTGTACTTACATTCGGGGGGAAATTCGATGGGTTATAGCCTACTGTAATTCTCTGTTTAACTTGACAGTACAAACAACATGTTCTGTGAAATCATATTAATATTTATATTCACACACACACACACACACACACACACACACACACACACACACACACACACACACACACACACACACACACACACACACACACACACACACACACACACACACACACACACACACACACACACTGCTGGGACGAGAGGAAGTAAATGAGACACAGATGAGGGACAGAGGTCCTGTACAGGTGGCTGTTGGGAGTTTCTGGTGCTTTATGGGAGGC
>NC_060183.1:82095593-82103527 GCF_021184085.1 Oncorhynchus gorbuscha | reverse complement strand
AATGTCTCCTCCTTCTCGCACCAGTTTCTCTCTCTCCTTTTGTCAGGAGTGAGGGATCCCGTAGCGCTCCGTCTATGTTTGTGATCTCCCTAAATCAGGCGTCTCGGTGTAGGTTTTTTGTTCAGAGGGACACGGGTCAGAGAGGAGAATGAGAGAGAGGGCAAGTGTTACACTTCATTTTGTACCCTCTGTCAAAATAATGTTTGGTAATTGGAATGACATGACAGCAAGTTTTAAGAGGTTAGTAAATCAATCAATCATCAATTTCCTTGTTCCCATAACTAATATGGTTATTTTGAGTAGGCTGATTCAAACTGTTTTGAATATTTGAATTTAATATTTCACTGAAATGACAGAAAAAATGACAAAAAAACAAATATGCAAATCACTAGGTTTCAATAATGAATAAATTACAAAATTGCATAAATCTATAACTTTTTTGGTTCAAGAAAAAACATATTTCAGAATAAATATTTACGTTTCACGTGTGTTCTGCTTTTGCATGCACTTCGTGATGGAGTTTGGCCGTCTCTCTCATTTTGGTTAGAAACTCCTCAAGGAGGACAGTACAATGTGCCTGGTTAGGCCTAAATGGTTGGTTCGTCGATTTCTATGCCTCTGTGCTACAGTGCCATCAGAAAGTATTCACACCCCTTGTCTTTTTACACATTTTGTTGTGTTACAGCCTGAATTTAAAATGGATTAAATTGAGAATTTGTGTCACTGGCCTACACACAATACCCCATAATTTCAAAGCGGTATTCTGTTTTTAGATTTTTTAAAACAAATTAATAAAAAAATGAAAAGCTGAAATGTCTTGAGTCAATAAGTATTCAACCCCTTTCTTACGGCAAGGCTAAATAATTTCAAGAGTAAAAAATGTGCTTAACAAGTCACATAATAAGTTGCATGGACTCACTGTGCAATAATAGTGTTTAACATGATCTTTGAATGACTAAATCATCTTTGTAGCCCACACATACAACGGATGGTGTACTGTATTGATACACCCAGTCACTACAAAGATACAGACGTCCTTCCTAACTCAGTTGCCGGAGAGCAAGGAAACCGATCAGGGATTTCACCATGAGGCCAATGGGGACTTTAAAACAGTTACAGAGTTTAATGGCTGTGATAGGAGAAAACGGAGGATGGATCAACAACATTGTAGTTGCTCTACAATACTAACCTAATTGACAGAATGAAAAGCAGGAAGTCTGTACAGAATAAAACATATTCAAACATATGCATCCAGTTTGGAACAAGGCACTAAAGTAATACTGCAAAAGTGTAATATTTGGGGCAAATGTAGTACAACATATAATATAACATATAATACAATTATTGGTTACCACTCTCCATATTTTCAAACATAGTAGTGGCTGCATCTTGTTATGGGTATCCTTGTAATTGTTAAGGACAGGGGAGTTTTTCAGGATAAAAAAATTAACGGAATAGAGCTAAACACAGGCAAAATCCTAGAGGAAAACCTGGTTCAGTCTACTTTCCACAAGACACTGGGAGATCAATTCCTTTTTCAGAAGGACAATAACCTAAAACACAAGACCAAAACTACACTGGAGCTTACCAAGATGACATTGGATGTTCCCGAGTGGCCTTAGTTATACAGTTTTGATTTAAATCAGCTTGAAAATCTATGGTAGGACTTGAAGATGGATGTCTAGCAATAAGCAACAACCAACTTCACAGAGCTTGAAGAATTTTTTCAAGAATAATGTGCAAATCCAGGTGTGGAAGACTCTTAGAGACTTACCCAGAAAGACTCTCAGCTCTTAGAGACTTACCCAGAAAGACTCACAGCTGTAATCGCTGCCAAAGGTGTTGTATTGACTCAGGGGTGTGAATACTTATGTAAATGAGATATTTATGTATTTCATTTTTCAACAAATTAGCAAACATTTCTAAAAACATATTTTCACTATCGGGTATTGTGTGTAGATGGGTGAGAAAAAAATAAATGTAATCCATTTTGAATTCAGGCTGTAACACAACAAAATGTGGAATGAGTCAAGGGGTATGAATACTTCCTGAAGGCACTGTACACCAAGCTACTACACCTTACACTGGCTTAATGTCACGTGGCGGTTTGTCCACTTATCAACCGCATCTCAACTGGCTCTTCTCGCCTGCGGTCACAATGATGACAGGCTGTATCGACGAGTAGATTGATAGCATCTGGAAATAAGAAGCAGGTGCACGCGTCAAGGTTAGGCCAATTCTAAGCAGACGGTGGGTACTACTCTACGAGGACCGCGTTAACAATAAAAAATATATAGAATCTTAGACGTGAAAAGTAGCCAGGTGTCACTCATATCATTTTGTGAGTCCCACGAAAGTAGCATATCAACGTGGGTGATTTTGGCACATTAGGTATTATGTCCTCCAGATCCCATTCGGCCTACAATCCTATGTTTTATATAGGCAAAACAACTTACATAACACATAGGCCTACATGTGATAATTGAGATAATATACATATTTATTAATGAAGGTTACTACATGTTTCTTGTCGAGACTTTATTGTAAATCAATTATAAATCAAAATCCTCTGTGAATCCCTCATTGCCGAGAGCTTTAGTGTAGGCTATTCTGTTGCCCATGTGTCTATGAACTTCAAGAATGAAAGTGTGGCTACACGTATGTGAGATAACTAGTCCCGTGTATCCCAGTTGGTAGACCATGCGCCAGGGTTATGGGTTTGATTCCCACGGGGACATAGTACGAAAAAAAAGTCACAATATGTATGCACTCACTACTGTAAATCGCTATGGATAAGACCGTATGCTAAATTACTCAAATGTAAGGCTAAAGGTCGAGACTTAAGTCCCAACATCTCAAATAACCATATCCCATTATGTGTGGTACACTATTTAGCTTCTAGATGGCGCTACTAAACAGGAAGAAACCATTGAAGACTCATGTCATTGTTTGGGATATTCTATAGAATATTCCATAGTCGCAATCGATCACATATTGCCTCAATACTACTGAAAATAGGAATCTGGAAATGAATGCTTGTCTGTGGGGCAAGAGTGATGAATATCCATTCGGCCTATATTCATAATATAACTACAATTTTAATTACAGAGAAATAGCATATGCGTTTAAAACAAAACGTTTTTTCTTAGAAATGAAGATGGAGGCATTTGACATCGAATGAAAGGTATGTATAATAGCTGTAGCCGTCTATCATGACAGATGTTTATTTATTACAAAACATGATGTTCTATTTCCAACATCTTTCCCTCAAATTACTCAAAATGCATAGGCTTTAAAAAAAATACTTATCTATTTTAGGCCCAGAAACGCATGAATCGAACGAATTAAAATCAAAAGGCATATATTAGATGTTATATAGATAATGTTATAGGCTTACATATATTCTATGAAGCCTCTTTGTCTTATTCTTGCCATAAACTTTAAATACAGGCTATAGTTCAGACAGGAGGTTAAAATCTAAATAATAGATGCCCAGTTTTAATTTTACGAAATGCAGCTAGACTGCGAACGGGTCCTCTCTAACAAAAATAGCCTACACAAATATAAATGTGATTACACGGGTTTAAAGGACTCAAATGGGATCTGTTTAAAATAAGCTACTGGCTACACACCGTGAGTAATGAAATATTAGTCTAACCTCGATAAAACCTCGCTCCTCTCACCTGCCTGACATTTTAATTGGCGTTTGATTGAAGTCAGAGACGTCGAATGTGTGCGTGAGGCGGAGAAGGCAGCATTTTGTGATAGCTGCTGTCACAACGCCTGCATATGTGTCGAAAAGTAGCTACTCATTGAAACTTAGTATTTTGATGTGATAATTAGACTAACATTTTTACGATGGCTCCAGTCGATAGGGCTTTAACATGAGAATCTCCACGGAGCTGAGAACCACCCTGTGCGGAATTTGGTTATTAACATTCTCGGGCTTGAGAGAAGTGTCAAGGGAAGGGAGAGCAAGGGCCGCCAGCAACAGCCTTCATAAAAGTGGCTGACTTATTTATGTGTCTTGAAGGTGATAATTCAGTAGGCTTGGATAATATCAGAAATATTTGCAACTACATCCTTTGATACTTTATTAAATTATACAGTACAGTTGGATGACCGTCAATTTATCCTCTTTTTTGATGTGAGGTCTAGTCTGAGCCTATAAGGCTAGAGCTATCTAATACAAATAGTTAATAACATGAGCAAAATGTTTTAAAAAAATGTTTTCAAAAATCATTTAAGTACCCAGGTTGCATGTAGATTCTAGTTTAATTTTAATTTAAAACACGTCAAAATATTATGTAAAGAATCTAATATTCTGCAATTCTTCACCAATATCACATGGCTGGTGTTTATTGTTCAACTTGACAATTGAAATAAGGTAATGACATATAATATATAATATGTAATAATATATGCCATTTAGCAGACGCTTTATCAGCGACTTACTTACAGTCATGTGCATACATTCTACGTATGGGTGGTCCGGGGATCGAACCCACTACCCTGGCGTTACAAGCGCCATGCTCCCACCAACTGAGCTACAGAAGGACCAACATGGTAATGGTAAGGTTATTTCTAATGACACTGCATAAAAAGCAAGAATGGACATTGTTAAACAGAGTGTGAATGATGTTTGCTAGTTTGTTAACTGATTGATCTTGATGGCTACCCTATTTATTAGTTAGTTAAAACATGTTTGTTTTTTAAATAATAATAAGCTGGTGTACTTACATTCGGGGGAAATTGATGGGTTATAGCCTACTGTAATTCTCTGTTTAACTTGACAGTACAAACAACATGTTCTGTGAAATCATATTAATATTTATATTCACACACACACACACACACACACACACACACACACACACACACACACACACACACACACACACACACACACACACACACACACACACACACACACACACACACACACACACACACACACCACTGCTGGGACGAGAGGAAGTAAATGAGACACAGATGAGGGACAGAGGTCCTGTACAGGTGGCTGTTGGGAGTTTCTGGTGCTTTATGGGAGGCTGTTTATGGGAGGTCTGACGCTACTGTTTATAGGAGGTCTGAGGCTACTGTTTATGGGAGGATAGGCCTGAGGCTACTGTTTATGGGAGGTCAGAGGCTACTGTTTATGGGAGGATAGGCCTGAGGCTACTGTTTATGGGAGGATAGGTCTGAGGCTACTGTTTATAGGAGGTCTGAGGCTACTGTTTATGGGAGGATAGGCCTGAGGCTACTGTTTATAGGAGGTCTGAGGCTACTGTTTATGGGAGGATAGGCCTGAGGCTACTGTTTATGGGAGGATAGGTCTGAGGCTACTGTTTGTGGGAGGATAGGTCTGAGGTTACTGTTTATAGGAGGATAGGTCTGAGGGTACTGATTCTGGGAGGTAAGGTTTGAGGTTACTGTTTATTGGAGGATAGGTCTGAGGGTACTGTTTCTGGGAGGTAAGGTCTGAGGTTACTGTTTATTGGAGGATAGGTCTGAGGCTACTGTTTATGGGAGGATACGTCTGAGGCTACTGTTTATAGGAGGATAGGTCTGAGGCTACTGTTTGTGGGAGGATGGGTCTGAGGCTATGGTTTATGGGAGGTAAGGTCTGAGGTTACTGTTTATAGGAGGATAGGTCTGAGGGTACTGTTTCTAGGAGGTAAGGTCTGAGGCTACTGTTTATGGGAGGATACGTCTGAGGCTACTGTTTATAGGAGGATAGGCCTGAGACTACTATTTATTTGAGGATAGGTCTGAGGCAGTTTGTGGGAGGATAGGTCTGAGGTTACTGTTTATAGGAGGATAGGTCTGAGGGTACTGATTCTGGGAGGTAAGGTCTGAGGTTACTGTTTATTGGAGGATAGGTCTGAGGCTATGGTTTATGGGAGGTAAGATCTGAGGTTACTGTTTATAGGAGGATAGGTCTGAGCGTACTGTTTCTAGGAGGTAAGGTCTGAGGCTACTGTTTATGGGAGGATACGTCTGAGGCTACTGTTTATAGGAGGATAGGCCTGAGACTACTATTTATTTGAGGATAGGTCTGAGGCAGTTTGTGGGAGGATAGGTCTGAGGTTACTGTTTATAGGAGGATAGGTCTGAGGCAGTTTGTGGGAGGATAGGTCTGAGGTTACTGTTTATAGGAGGATAGGTCTGAGGGTACTGATTCTGGGAGGTAAGGTCTGAGGTTACTGTTTCTGGGAGGATAGGTCTGAGGCTATGGTTTATGGGAGGTAAGATCTGAGGTTACTGTTTATGGGAGGATAGGCCTGAGGCTACTGTTTAAGGGAGGATAGGTCTGAGGCTACTGTTTATGGGAGGATAGGCCTGAGGCTACTGTTTATGGGAGGATAGGTCTGAGGCTACTGTTTATGGGAGGATAGGTCTGAGGCTACTGTTTATGGGAGGATAGGCCTGAGGCTACTGTTTATGGGAGGTCAGAGGCTACTGTTTATGGGAGGATAGGCCTGAGGCTACTGTTTATGGGAGGATAGGCCTGAGGCTACTGTTTATAGGAGGTCTGAGGCTACTGTTTATGGGAGGATAGGCCTGAGGCTACTGTTTATGGGAGGATAGGTCTGAGGCTACTGTTTGTGGGAGGATAGGTCTGAGGTTACTGTTTATAGGAGGATAGGTCTGAGGGTACTGATTCTGGGAGGTAAGGTTTGAGGTTACTGTTTATTGGAGGATAGGTCTGAGGGTACTGTTTCTGGGAGGTAAGGTCTGAGGTTACTGTTTATTGGAGGATAGGTCTGAGGCTACTGTTTATGGGAGGATACGTCTGAGGCTACTGTTTATAGGAGGATAGGTCTGAGGCTACTGTTTGTGGGAGGATGGGTCTGAGGCTATGGTTTATGGGAGGTAAGGTCTGAGGTTACTGTTTATAGGAGGATAGGTCTGAGGGTACTGTTTCTAGGAGGTAAGGTCTGAGGCTACTGTTTATGGGAGGATACGTCTGAGGCTACTGTTTATAGGAGGATAGGCCTGAGACTACTATTTATTTGAGGATAGGTCTGAGGCAGTTTGTGGGAGGATAGGTCTGAGGTTACTGTTTATAGGAGGATAGGTCTGAGGGTACTGATTCTGGGAGGTAAGGTCTGAGGTTACTGTTTATTGGAGGATAGGTCTGAGGCTATGGTTTATGGGAGGTAAGATCTGAGGTTACTGTTTATAGGAGGATAGGTCTGAGGGTACTGTTTCTGGGAGGTAAGGTCTGAGGCTACTGTTTATGGGAGGATAAGTCTGAGGCTACTGTTTATAGGAGGTAAGAGGCTACTGTTTATGGGAGGATAGGCCTGAGACTCCTTGCTTCCCCGGTCCACCTGACTGTGCTGCTGCTCCAGTTTCAACTGTTCTGCCTTGTTATTATTCGACCATGCTGGTCATTTATGAACATTTGAACATCTTGGCCATGTTCTGTTATAATCTCCACCCGGCACAGCCAGAAGAGGACTGGCCACCCCACATAGCCTGGTTCCTCTCTAGGTTTCTTCCTAGGTTTTGGCCTACTGTTTATGGGAGGATACGTCTGAGGCTACTGTTTATAGGAGGTCTGAGGCTACTGTTTATAGGAGGATAGGTCTGAGGCTACGGTTTATAGGAGGATAGGTCTGAGGCTACTGTTTATGGGAGGATAGGTCTGAGGCTACCATTTTATGGGAGGATAGGTCTGAGGTTACTGTTTATGGGAGGCCTGAGGCTACTGTTTATAGGAGGTCTGAGGCTACTCTTTATGGGAGGATGGGTCTGAGACTGCTGTTTATGGGAGGATAGGCCTGAAGCTACTGTTTATGGGAGAATAGGTCTGAGGCTACCATTTTATGGGAGGATAGGACTGAGGTTACTGTTTATGTGAGGATAGGTCTGAGGCTACTGTTAATGGGAGGATAGGTCTACGCCTACTGTTGATGGGAGAATAG